>NW_008330327.1:1695385-1701812 GCF_000622305.1 Nannospalax galili
TCCAGGGGAATCCGACGCCCTCTTCTGACCTCTGTGGCATTTCACGACACAGTGCACTCACATATGTGCAGGCAATACACTAATAGACATAAAATAAAAATAATAAATAAAATATTTTTAAAAAGAAAAAATGGGATCACTCATCAGGAAATTCAAGAGAAAAAAAAATTCAGAGAGGGAAGACAGAGAAATAAAATGCCAGTTAAACCCAGGACTGTGACTACTAACTTCGACTTTCATCTTTAGGGTACTTCTTTTATGCACCCATCCACTTAATATTCACAAGAATGCTGGACAGTGCAAACTATTAATGCCCTAATTTTCATCTGAAGAAACTGAGACCTAAAAATTAGATGAATTAACCACATTGCACAGCTAATAAATGATCGAATCATAACTTCAGGCCCTTTCTCTACTCCTCAGGCTGAGCACTGGACTTTATTCCATCTCACTTATGATAAAGAAGAAAATATTAGGTCAAAACATAAAATTGCTGCTATTAAACATTTTTACCATAAATATGGCAGTTTATGTATTTATTCTAATAAAATAAGTTTAAAATGATATTAAATTTAACAATTCTTTATAAGATTCATTTTTTATCAAATTTAATTATTTAAATATTCCATACACAAAATGGAATATTTTATATAAACAGGAGTTAAAAATAAATTACTGAAGTGTTTATGGGAAGGTCCTATCAGCAATATCTCTGGGCCTATTTAAAAATACATTTCTTTGTAGAACACAGTTTGTGGAAAAGCAGCTGGTCTAAGGGTCTCACTAATTTTCACTGGATCAAAAGCAGATAGGAGAACAATTAAACCAAGTCAAGGAACTTCCCCAAACCTTCCAGGATTTAATCCCCAAGTCCAAAATGGTTTGATCGTGCTAGGAAGCCAGAGAACACCACAATGGTTCTTTCTCTGCTGAAAGAACGAGTTTGTAGAGAAAGATAAGAGGACAGCAAAGGGAACACAGAGGCGGATGGATGGCATGGGTAGTTTGTAAATGCTTCCTGTTTCTAGACACCAAGCCAGCTCTGTTAACTGAATTCACTTTACCATGAAATGTAGTCCATTCAAGATTCAGGCTAAGCCCAAATGTGTGTGTGTGTGTGTGTGTGTGTGTGTGTGTGTGTGTGTGTGTTGTGATTTAAGAATTTTATTCATAATGGAAAAATTCACATTTTTTTCTTATACAATTAAAACAATTTTTTCTTATACAATTAAAACAAATGTGTTATGTCCATTGATACTGTATGACTGAAAACAGCCAGGTGTAGTGGATCATGCCTTTAATCTGAGCACTCAGGAGGCAGGTTGGGGCCATCCTGGTCTACATAGGGACTTCCAGGCCAATTGTGGCAACAGGGAGACTCTGGAGAGAGAGAGAGAGAGAGAGAGAGAGAGAGAGAGAGAGAGAGAGAGAGAGAAAACAGCCTTGAGTTCTAAGAAATAGCTCAATCACAAACCAGTGGAACGTGCTAATCTCAGACATTTTACATCTGAATGAAGGAAGAAAGAAGGGAAGGAAAAAAGAAATAACAACAAAAAACACCAAAAAAACTTTCTTTCTTTTTTCCTTTATGTTACTGATTTGAGCCAGGACCTTATGCATATGCAGCCCAGGGTGGCCTCTGTTCCCTATGTGTATAGCCAAGATTGGCCTTGAATTCCTGATTCTTATGCCTCTACCTCTCAAGTGCTAAGGTTATACAAATGTACCACCACACTAATCCTTTTTCCTTTCCTTCCTCCTTCCTTCCTCCTTCCTTCCTTCCTTCCTTCCTTCCTTCTGACCATCCATCGTTCCTTTTCCTGGAGGATATAACTAGGATTTCATTCTTTCCACATAAACTCTGTATATTCTGTATGACTACTTTTATTTTTTGAGACAATGTCTCAGTCTGTTGCCTAGGCTGTTCCTGAATTTACAGTACGCTGGCCTCAGTCTCCTAAACAGCTAGAACTATAGGCCTATAACACTAGATTCTGGTCAAATGATTGTTTTCTGTTTAATGAAAACATGTTGTCTGTAAAAACTTATCCTGTTACAGTTGAAAGATTCTGAGTTCCTTCAGGTATTAATGTTCAGAAACACGGCACTCACTTTTTACCTTTCAGTTTATATTCAGATTTTAAGAGCTAAATGATTATTATGATTTAAGTGGGACCTTGCATCTTAGTGTCAATTGTATTAAAAATTAATTTTTCTGTAAAAAAAAACATTTCATTTAAAGATAAATTTCATTAAACAATAAAAAATGTCTCTTGGAGCTGGAGAGATATCTCAGGAGTTAAGAGCACTGGCTACTCTTGCAAAGAACCTAGGTTTGATTCCCAGCACCTACACAGCAGCCAACAACCGTAACTCCAGTTCCAGGGGCATCCGACACCCTCTTCTGACCACCATAGGCATTGCATGATATCCTAGTTTGTTTCTCCATTGCTGTGACAAAACACTCTGACCACTACCAACTTGGGGAGGAAAGGGTTTATTTTTCTTACATTTCCCAGGTCACAGTTATCTGGAAGCCCAAGGTAGGAACTCAGGGCAAGAACCTGGAGGCAGGAGCTGGAGCACAGGCCATGGAGGGACACTGTTTACTGGCTTGCTCTCCTGGTCCCTGCTCAGACTGCTTTCTTATGCAACACAGGCCCACCTGCCCAGGGGTAGCACCACCGACAGTGGGCTGGGCTGGGCCCTCCCACACCACTCAACACTCAAGAAGATGCAGCACAGACATGGCCACAGGCCAGTCCTATGGAGGAAATTCCCCAACTAAAGTTCCCTTATCCCAGGTGTGTCAAGTTGACACTCAAGCTATCCAACACACATGACATGGATACATTTACACATATACAGGCAATACACTCATATACATAAAGTAAAAGTAATAAATAAAATGTTTCCGCCCATCCTATACTATTGTGTGTCTATAAGCACACTAACGTCACATTAACTGAACTTTAAATACTACTTTCAGTTATACTATTTAAAAAGCACCATTACTGGCCTAAGCTTAGCCTGAATATATTGCCATGAGCACTAGGATTCCTTTAGGCAGACATTTTATTTGGTGGTTCAAGCTGGTGGTGCTGCAGAATCCTGACATTGGGAACAATGAAGGTCAGCCAGCACAAGGTAGAAATGCAGTGCCCATGGGAGGAAAGACTGTTTGAGAACCACATAGATCATCTTTTTTTTTTTACAGAAAATAGAATCACTTTAGTATCCATCCTGAGACCAGGGCTTATCAGTGTCTGTTTTAATTTCACCAAGTAAGGAAAGAATAGCAAGCTCGACAGAGACTTCTCAGTGATGCGCCAGCAGACACCCATCTTCCAGAGAGGGAACACTACACCTAGAGCTAGCCAGGATAGTCTCATCTGCAAAAGACATGAAGAAAAGCATATTCCCTATGCTTATTCATTCTGACCAGAGTCATGTGAAACATTGTTGGGTAGGCGTCCTCCAAACATCTAGAACTCAAAGGGGGTGGGTCTAGAGACCGGCACTGAGAGATGCTGAGCACACAGGGAACAAGGGGGAGGGGTAACCACCATTTTCAACAAGGGTCTATCAGATCAAATATTTTGTTTTATTGACCCCAAGGAACTTAAGACCTTCTTATACGCTGGTCCTTTAAAAGTTATCAACTGTCTTGTCACATGTAAAATTCTGCATAATGTATCACTCTAGCTAGACAGAAATATGATGATTATTTTTGCAATTTTAATTGATTTTATATAATACTCCCTTAAACTTCTTACTTTTCCATAATCTCTGGTAGACAACATGTCATTGTTGATTTGTTAAATTAATTTTTATTTAATACTTGACTATAGGACTGGAGAGATGGCTCAGCAATTAAGAGTACTGTCAGCTCTTGCAGAAGACCCAGGTTTAAATCCCAGCACCCACATGGCAGCTAACTCCCTGTAACTCCAGTTTCAGGGGATCCCATGCCTCCTTCTGTCCTCTGAGGGCATTGTACAACATGGGCACACTTATATACATGAAATTATAACACTCATACACATAAAACAAGAGTATATAAATTAAAAAAATTTAAATACGTGACTGAATAATTTGTGTTATCTGATCCTTTATTTCCACACCAGAAGCAAATTTGTGGGCAATGAAGAGGCCACCTTTCCTCACACTTGACCCCATGCTACACATGACTTGTCTGTTGGTCCTGCCGTGCCCAAACTTAACCTCAGAATGGCTCTCAGTGCTGCAGGGATCCCTATCAATCAAAGAGGACCCTCTCCGAATATACTGGCCTGAACACTGCTTTTAAAACTACAGTATCAAGAATTTCTTTTTCCTCATCTTTACCTTTCACAATTACTTATTGTCCTAACTTCCTGGGAAATGACTGGTTGCGAGTTTGAACATACTGATGTGTTAACTAGATCCATTTAGTCTTGCTTTGGTGGTTTTAGCATGCCTGAAATTTTTTATTTAAAAATTTCAAAAAACATCAGGGTCCAAATAATGACTGCCTCGATTCAAAGTCCATTAATCATTGTCTGTATGCCCTTTACACTCTTCCTCTAGACTCAAGGGCATCAGTTTCAACTTAAGGAATCCAGGACAATGATGGGCTGGCCGATTTAGAATGCTGCATACAAGTAATTTTTTTTTTTTTTTGGTCTTTTTGAGACAGGGTCTCCCTGTAGCCCCAGCTGTCCTGGAACTCACTATGTAGACCAGGCTGGACTTGAACTCACAGAGATCCATCTGCCTCTGCCTCCCAAGTGCTGGGATTAAAGGTGTGCACCACCATGCCCGGCCTACAAGTTATTTCTGTAATATTTCAGTTAGTAACTACTTTTAAAACCTAGCTCATCTCTGTTAGTTACAGAAGCCTCTGTTTAAATAGTAAGAAGAACCAGGCACATAGATGAAGCACAGAGACTCATTCTACCAGATAGTCCGTGGGGAGAAAAGGCCGGGGAGAGTATTCTGTCACAGTCCATCACCTTTGTGAATTGCAGAAACTGAAGCAGAAAGGAGACCAAGCTGAGAACGTGTTGGCACTGTTTTTGTTTTGCTGTTTTGATTTTTTTAGGTTAGATATTCCCGTAGAGGTAAAGCAAAGTACTTCTTCAAGCCGATTTTATGTTTTCTAATGCACTCGGATTCTTAAAGAGCAGTTTTAAACTGCATACTCGTTTAAAATACGATGTTTTACTGTGTGTATTACATACGTTCTTGACCATGTATGTCACAATGATATTTGTCATATGTACATATGTAAGGATATATGTATGCCACATATATATATATAAAACTTTTGAATTCTGAAACAAAAGTGGATGGTTGTGAAATATTTATAGAAATGATTAATGGAAAATTTCTTATTTCCTTCGGTGAACACACTGGATTCTTTCTCTGAAATAAGTTATAAGCAAATAGTACTGATGTGAAACACTATATGTTCCAAGAGTGCCTATAATTCCTCTTTCTCGAAGTACACATCCATAATTTAGGGTAAAGAGTGGCTTTCTCTTTAAGTATGCCTCTACGGACAAGGATGAGTCTTCCTGTTGGGATGTAGCTGACAGGCATGGTTGTGACTCTGGCTTTGGACATAAGAAGTCATGACAGTATCTCAAGGAACTTTAAAAATAATGCCACCTTTCCTTTTACCCTGTAGAATCCCAGCTTGTCACACGCCTCAATCTCTCCTCATGGCTGTACTTTTAAGATGAAGGAATTCATACTCTTTAACTATGTCCAACTCACTGGGTTAGGAAACAGCTCATCTCCTTATCCCTGACTGCAATAATTTCATTTAAAAATTTTTAGCCTTTAATTTTTTTAATTTATTCTTTTTTTATGTGTATGAGTGTTATGTCTGCATGTATGTAAGTGCACCTGGGTCAGTGCAACCAGAGGTCAGAACAGGTTGTCAGAGTACCTTGGAAGTGGAATTACAGATGGTTGTTAGCTGCCATGTGGGTGCTGTAATTCAAGCCTAGGCTTTCTGCAAAACAGCCAGTGCTCTTCATCACTGAGCCATCTCTCCAGCTCCTAATTTTTAAACCTTTATATTCCACCTATTTATTTATGTGTGTGTGTGTGTACTTGTGTGTGCATGCCACAGCACCTGTGTGGAGGTCAGAGGACAACTTGGAGGAGTCAGTTCTCTTCCTCCACACATGTAGATCTAACTCGTGTTATAAGGCTTGACAGTATGCACTTTTATACTCCAAGTCACCTCACTACTTATATTTTAAAATTTTTAAAATTTTACGTGTATGCGTGTATTGCCTGCATGTAGGTAAGTGCACCCGAGTCATGCAATGCTGGTGGTGGCGGAGGACAGAAGAGCAGAAGAGGCTGTCCGGAACTGGAGTTCTGGACTGTTGTTAGCTGCCATGTGGGTGCTGGGATTCGAACCCGGGTCTTC
>NW_008330327.1:1702129-1716106 GCF_000622305.1 Nannospalax galili
CCACCATATGGGTGCTGGGATTTGAACCTGGGTCCTCTGCAAGAGCAGCCAGTGCTCTTAACTGCTGAGCCATCTTTCCAGCCCCCTTTTTTATTTTTTTTGAACCCACAGAGTCCATTTAGTGTAGAGGCATCAGGGGCCGCATCCGTGAAGAAAACTGACTCTCTCTCCCAGCAGACATCAGTTACTCAGCTAGGGATGAGATTTCCTGACCGTGTCCCCATTTCATGATGGAATTTGCCTGGCTTGGTCTTGGTCTTGTTCTTGCTGTCACAGCTGCTCTTAGTTTATGTGTCCAACGGTCCTGTTGGCGTCCTGAAAAAAACTGCTTCACTGCCTTTGGTCTTATAATCTTTCTGTCCCCACTTTCACAGTAATCCTCGAGCCTCGAGATTAGAGAGTGTGACACAGATGTCCCATTAATACCTGGGCACTCTGTAGCCTTTTATTGCCAGCAGGTTGACCAGTTGTGGGTCTCTGTGTTAAATGCTATATTCTGCTAAAAAGAAGCTTCCGTGATGAAGGTTAAGAGGATGCAGTAGTCTATAGGCACAACACTAAGCCGTTAGGCGTCAGCTTAGTAATATGTCTGTTTGGTAGAGTAACAGTAGTGGATTCTCCCTTAAAGCCTGTGACCTACCTAGCCTCCAGTTCTTGAACTTTTTACCTGTGCCAGGCATGAGTTCTATCTTGTGGATGGGCTGTAAATCTGATCAGAACATTTATGACACTATTGTACCCTTTGATGTATCTTGCCAGAGCAGTTGTTGTTATAGCTTACAGAATGCAGAGCGTGGTGAGACCACTGATGAGAGTCCTCCTCTAGTAGTATGCATACCATTAAGAAAGCGAGCTAGTTAGGGATGAAGTTTCCACCTCAGCACCACTTGGATTTCTCCATGTTCTATGACTCAAGTACGTGGTGTCTTCAACAATAGAGTCTTACTGTCAAGTTCTGGAGGGTAACCAGGAGCAACGGCAATAGGTTGTAATGTTTGGGGGTCTATTGTGCCCTGTTGATCAACATCTCCAAAGAGGAAACCGCTTTTGGCACTGGGCTGATTATTTGATATTCTGAAGAGTTTTAATGAAATTACCCTATAATGGGGGTACAGTGCCTCTCCCAGACTCCATAGGCTATTACATTTTTAAATATCTTTTTTTAATCTTTTTGAGACAGGGTCTCCCTGTAGCCCCAACTGTTTGAAATTCACTGTATAGACCAGACTGGCCTTGATCTCACAGAGATCTGCCCACCTGTGCCTCCCAAGTTCTAGGACTAAAGGAATGCACCACCAGGTTCAGCTTCAAAATTTTAAATATCTTAAAGAAACTTAAACTGATTTCTAGGCATAAAGGTAGTGTAAACTAGGTGAAATGAATGTGAGGTGTTGATTTAATTTGATTCTCACTTCCTTCTCATATTTACCAGTTAAATATAGAACAGCAACATGGGTTTACAATGTGAGCATATGATTCATGATTAGGATCATTAAGTTTGAACTGATAATGATTATGCTTCAATGCCTTATTGTTACCTTGTAGGGACTACATGATAAATGACCTGACATTGTGTGGGCCAGTTTGAATAATGAAATTGAATACCTTTTCTATCATCTCATAAATAAATATTGAATAACCCTCGGAGGGAAAGTGATTATGTACACCTAGATTTTCATCTACTTTAGTTTAGTTTAACGTTACATACAGCTGTTATATGCAGCCATAAAGCAAAATTTCTCTTGATGGTGTTTATTACATTGAATAACATTTTATGCTCTGTTCTTAAATTTCTATCAGCATAGTGTTCTATTAAAGCTGTGCAAGTATTGTAAAGAGAAATAAATGAAATATAAAATGAATTGTTGGGGTAAGTTTGGAAATAAATATTTTATGAGTGTCTTGTGGAGTTAAGTAAAGCAAACTTGAAAAAGGATGTTTCATTGTCATAATTATAAAGATGCCCATCTAAAAGGAGAAGTGTGCCTGTGAAATTATTCTTCATCTCTGAGTGTCCAAGGAATGGGGACCTCATCAGAATCAAAAGACAAGGGTGTTCTATCTTGAAGAGCTGGTACTCTTCAACTTGAAGTGCAGGATGAAATTCATGCTTTAAAACTTCTTGAAGCCAGGTGTGGAGCGCACGCCTTTAGTTCCAGCACTTGGGAGGCAGAGGCAGGTGGAGCTCTGTGAGTTCGAGGCCAGCCTGGTCTACATAGTGAGTTCCAGGCCAGATGGGGCTACAGGGAGACCCTGTCTCAAAAAGACAAAAAAAAGAGAAAACTTCTTGAAATGACTTGCTTCAGATATATTCATTAAATTCCTATTTAATGCATATAGGAAATAAATGCCTTGGGTTTTTCTATTTCCCTAAGTCAAACTCAAATCTGTCACGTGGAAAAAATGTTCAGAGCACAAATCACACGCCAACTCACCCCTTGGTGGACTTAGAAAATCATCTTTGGTCCTATTCAGTTATAAAACATAAGAACTTTCCAGCTTATAGCAATAAATCAGCAAGATGTTTGAAAATAGCTATCTATCACTTTTCTACAGCAGTGTTTATGTAAAACAGTCACTGACAGTTCCTTCATACCAGGGGTCAAGTCCAGTGTGAAAGCCCCATGACATAGAGCTTTTCAAATTCTGAATTAGAGTATATCATACTAAACAGAACAGACTTAATTATATGTGTCCTTTTGGATTTGCATAGTTTCTCTGAGACTTAAAAATCCCCGAGTTACAATGTTATAAGCTAAGGCTTACAACTCTGCATGATATCCCCGATAAAGACCATTCAAAATCATAATTTTAATGAATAATATAATACTAGATTGATTTTTTCACAATAATGACATTCACAAAGCAAAACTCATCCATCAGCAGTTGAAATTTTACAAGAAGCTTTCAAAGATACATGTTTCACTTGAACTTTCAATTTTTCTCACTTTGCAAACTTTATTTTCTTGTTTCACACTTGCTATGCCTCTACATCTTGTGAAATTCTGTTCCTTGACCTTTTATTTCTTTAAATTCTCACCACTTACAGCTCAGTGATGCTCTCACCACAAGGACATGAACTCCAGGGCTATACATCAGACTTCCAAGAATGCAGCGGTAGAATTAATTGCTCAAATATGGGAAAAAAGATAAATATTATAATCTGCATATATTTGTCTGGCAAAATCCTTAGAAAAGAGTGTGAACTAAAAATACTAAGCTTTCTGTACTAAATTGCATCATACTTTTTATTATCTTCCACAAATTGGTTTGTAGAATGGTATAACCTTCCATTTATATTTGGTAACCGATAGATAAGTTAATGATATGTTTAAGTTATCCCTGATATGGTTTAGTATTATACTAGTTATCTTAGGGTGGATTAGATATGCTATTAGAATGTCCTTACATTGACTATTTTACTTAAGTATGTATTTGAAAATCTCAGTGACCATCCTGGAACCCCATAAGGATGTAGACTCTTTAAGAATGCCTTTACCTCTTCCAACTTTCCTTGCAGACTAACTGACACATGGACACTAAATATCAGACTTAGAAAACTGTGAGATCATAAGACTGTTGATTTGTAAGTACACTGCATGTTATATTTTGTGATGTCTTAACTTCATGAAACTATCTTGTATAATAAAAAGCCTGAGAGAGTCTGACACAAATACAGACAGTTCCCCTTTGCAGATAAACCATGCAGGAGCTTCAAAGACTCACAAAATAATTGTGACTTTTCATGTCACATCAACTCCAAAACAAAGGACATATATATTTGAGTTAAAAGTTATTGATTGTGATATGAATTTCCACATAATATCATTATGCTGTTTGCTGAAATAGGTGATCTGTAAATTTTGTTGACCATAAAAGTGTTCTTTTAGAGAGTCTTTTGAGAAATACATGTCACAAAAATGTCTCTGGAAGATTACTTCACTCACAGTATCAGAATCAAGACAATGTCACTTATCATAGGGATGCAATTATAGACAAAAATGCAAATGCAGGACCTATAATGTAAAAAGTGAGCTATGATGAATGGGAGCCCGTCTGTTTATATACCACTCTTTATGTGCTTGTCTATATCCTATCTATCATCTATCCATCTGTCTACCATCATCTATCTATCTATCATCTATCTATCATCTATCTATCTCTATCATCTATCTATCTATCATCATCTATCTATCTTCATCTATCTATCTATCTATCTATCTATCTATCATCTATCATCTATCTATCTATCCATCCATCCATCATCAAGGTATACTTAGCTACAGAGATGCCGCCTTTTCAAAGAGTTTATTTAGAAATAGCCATAGGCTACAACCAGAGATAGAAATTTAATGACAGGTCATAGGTGACACAGAAAATATTGGGAAAGACATAGTTTTTGAAAGAAAAATTCAATGTAAGTTATTTTGTGACAAAGATCTCTGGCTGCAAATGCTAATTACTAAAGATTCTGTTAGCTCACCGGGGGAGACAGCTATTGCAAGGCAAGTGTACTTGTATAAACAGGTTGTACTAGTTTCTTTTCTCATTGCTATAGTAAAATACCTGAAAAGAAATTCAAGGGAGGAAAGGGGTTTCTTGGGTTATAGTTTAAGGGAGACAGAGTGATACATTGCGTTTTTAGTCAGGAAGAAGAGAATGAACAGGAAGTATGAACAGGAAGTATGGCCTCCAGACCCTCCTTCTGTGACCCACTTCCTCCAGTGATGCTCCACTTCCTAAAGTTCCACAACCTTACCAAATGACACCACCAGCTTGGGACCAAGGATTCAAACACACGAGCCTATGGAGGACACTTCTTATTGAAATCACAACTTTCTGTTCCTGGCCCATTGGCTTATGGCCATTTCGTGGTAGAAAGTGCATTAATTGCAACTTCCCAAGTCTTTTTTTTTTTTTCCTTATCCTTTTGAGACAGAGTCCCCCTGTAGCCCCAGCAGGCCTGGAACTCACTTTGTAGACCAGGATGGCTTCGAACTCACAGAGATCCGCCTGCCTCTGCCTCCCGAGTGCTGGGATTACAGGCAAGCACCACCACGCCCGGCTTTTTACTGGTTCCACTACTGTTGAAAAGTCCAAGGTCTCTTCTGAAACTCAAGGCCATCTCTTAACTGTGAGCCCTTCAACATCACAAAACAAGTTAGAAAGTTGCAATATATGAAGGCGCATAGTAAATGTTCCTACTCTAAGAAGGAGGAATGGGGATTCAGCAAGGAAAGATATGGCCAAACCCAAACTAAAATCTTGTAGGGAAAAAAGTAAATCTTGTAGGTCTGTATCTGGCATCTGGGAATTATGAAGGAATCCTATGGCCTCCAATGGCAGGGTAGCCTAGCATTCCAGCTCTGCTGCCTGTAGTGTATACAATTTCCTTTTAAAATTGGCTTTACTCAGTGCATGCAACCTTTTTCATGGTTCTGGTATCTCTGACACCCTGGGGTCTCCACTGCAACTTAAGTTTCACAATTACAGCTTCATGCAATGGCTTCTCAGGACCTACCTCCCTGCAGAGACGCCAATCCTGCCACATATTGCTTGGCCCAAGCAACTGTATGCAGCCATCATCGAGCAAACTGCCATGACCTCCTCAATCTTGCATCTTTAATGCCTGCAAAACCATTATCGTGCATATGCTACAGACAAGTTCTGCTGCCAGTCTGTGATGGATCCTGGCCCCTGGGACCACAGCTGCAGGGCTTCTTATGCCTATCTTCTCTCTATCATCTATCTGTCTATCTACCTACTTATCTGTCAAGTTGAATTAAGTTAGAGGCTGACTTTTCAAAGATTTGGTTTATAGCCATGGATTACAACCTGGGATTCATGTTCTATGGCAGATCATAGATGAATTTGAAAAGTTTATGGTAAGCAAAAGCATTTCAAAGAAAATATTTTGAAATGTTAAAAAGGAGGAAAGAATAAGTCAGTGTAAGCTGCTTTGGTACAAAAATAACTGGTTATAAGTGCTCATTTCTGGAGTTCCTGTTGGTTCACCTGCAGAGACAGCTGTTGCTAGGCGAACGTCCTTGTGCAAACAGCCTATTTTGAATTTTTCTTCTTTGGGAAACACTTGTACAGTTTCTTTCCTAGGCACAAATGAACTTCTATGAACTCCCCTTGTCCCCTTGGCTCCATTTTGCTTAGGCCTCATGTAACTCATTCCATTTTGGTATATGATTTATTTTACTTCGGTATTTTCTTTTTAATCCAATCAGTTGATAAATGTTGACAATTCATTGATTTTATCACTAAAGCGAGTACATATAATTTGATTCCAATTTCTAAAAACTGATATATTAGTACAAATACAAATTTAATGTCATAACAATATTTCATAGAGAAGGAAACAGAAACATAGAGAGGTTAAATAACTTATTCATGGTGACCTAAACAGAACATAGCATTGAGCTTTCACTTTAGAAACTCTGACTCTGGAAATATTGTCACTGAAGCAGTTCCCTCTCTGGCCTAACAGGACCCTAGGAAATCTGTAACCAGTTGATTCAGGACAACCTGGAATTGTTGCACTGATATATTCCTAATGCTAATCTTTCCATGTTAATAACTCCTGTCTTAGCCAAAAGGGAAACAGCTAGATAATGATAAAAAATGTCGATCAATTATTTTTATGCTTGTTATATTCTTCTGTCATTCTTTTTCTACTCAGGATTCTTACCAATATTTCTACTTGGAATTTAACATTTAGCATAATTTAACATTTAAAACTGAGCTTCATGGGCCATTGAAAAGACAAGTTTGACTATATCTAACCATTTCCTTAGGAAACTTAAGGGTAACACAATTTTGGAAAAAGTACAGAGAAAGTAGTAAAGTTTGTAAGTCTTTCCCATATTTTAAAGAAGTTTGGGAAACAGCTACAGGATATTGCATCTGTCCTACCCTTCTACACTGATTTTTTTCCCCTTGTCAAATTTGTATCCAATTACGGATTTTATTAAGTGTTGTGATTTTCTCATAGTTTTTATTGTTTGAAAACATTTGCTCATGATATTTGCCTGTCTCAAATCTTCATGCACATGTTTGTGTGTACCTCAGTATATAGGGAGACAAGAGTATAAAATTTGTCACTGGAGTTTGTTTCCTCTTAACTTGAATAATAATGATGTAATTGTTGCATGCTTGTTCTTAGGATATTGATGTCTAAAGATGATTGCCTTGATGTTCCCACCACTAGGGCAGAGGAAGCAACCGAGGGGGTGAAGTAAAGAAGATAGAATTCTAGCTGCATTTTGAAAAAAGTACTTCTCTCGACATGAACATTCACATGCATTTTCTTTTTTTCTACCTTCCAGTGTTGGTTTTCTGATATTTCAATTATTTATATTACTTCTTATTTATTTATTTATTCATTCATTCATTTATAGTCGATTCATTCCCAGTATTTGAGTGCTAAAAACTTATAGAAACCACTGTTATCAATTCTCTCCTCCCCCCAAATTTCAACAGCTACATCCTTTGAGAAGAGCAAGCCAATCACAGTGAGTGGTGATCCTAGTCTTGGAGCGCCCATGCCTGTGAGAAAACAAGTCTGTGCTTGAACCACAGCTTCCAGTGTGCTTTGTTAACTGCTCTCCCAGAACACTAATATGAGACCTTTCTCCACCTCTTTCCTGTATTTCCTCTTTCTTTTATTCACTCTTGAATTAATCTTGAGCTTCCTTTCATTTTCCGTTCGACTAATTTCATAGCAAGTGGCTACGTGGCATCTGTGATGTCTCTAGGCATGTCGAGCTTATGGCCTGCAGGCCTTGTGCTGTGAAGGATAGCTATGAATTTGGCCCAACACAAAATCCAAAAGTACTAAAACGATCATAAGACTTTTCTTTGCATGTTTTCTAACTCAGCCGTGTAATTCTCAAGCATGAACTTTGTACATGACGTCATGTCATAATGTCAAAAGACTGAACATACCTGCTATACATGTACATTCTTTAATTGAAATGTTTATACATGTTACCATATAATCCTTATAGTTATCTTTCATAAGATTTTTTTCTCATAGTTTTACTTTTCTACTGTTTTTGGGTGATGTACATAGGACCCAGTACCCACTCATGCTAAGCACAAACTACACTCTGTCAGTGAGCTCCATCTGACCTTGCCCTCCCTTCATGTCTACCTTACCTTTTCTTATTACTTCTTCTGTGACATATTGATTATGCTTCATGACTTATCTTTCATTTAAATTTTCTTATTTTGCATATTAGTTTCTGTTTTTCTTAATGGAAAATTTTCTCAGTTGTCTAGTCGCCCTTTATTTCTGTTTATATAAAATAGTAACCCACTGTAAACAAAGAAGGTATCTATGGCAGCCAGTGAGACTTCCCTTCACAGTGTAGCAGGCAGCTGGTAAACCATTTAAGAAAGATCAGCAAATGTTGACTTTTGGTCCCATCTCTAGATTTAGTCAGATAGTTTAGAGGGGAAAAAAAATCCAATGTTTTCCTGTAGAGTACGCCTGATGCCAGTGTGTGGGGAATCAGGATTTCTTGTGATTAAGTGTTCAAGTTTTCACTTAATATCTTTCTTCTGTCTTCCATGAGACTGTTGTCACTAAAATTGGAGAATACTTAATTTATTTTTTAATATTTATTATTTTTATTTTATGTGTATGAGTGGTTTTATTTCATGTGTATGAATGTTTTACCTGGAGGTATGTAAGTGCAGCATGTATGTCTTAGGTGATTCCAGATCCAATTAAGTTGGCAATCAGCATCAGCCATTACAGCAATGAGTAAGTCGGGTGTTATGCAAAGTTGTACTGAACATAGAGCATCCATACAGCATGTCCAACATAGCACTGCCTCATATGGCGTGTGTCTCATTTCCACAAACACATAAAACAACTTAAAAATGCACACCCAGATAAAAATAGCTAAGCTTGGTCTTGTTAAGGATAAAACAAGTGACCTGCACTGTGCCTTGAATCCCACAGCCTCCTTCACCCTCTCAGCTCCCCCACCCCATCTCTCCTCCTACATTGGGAATGGGCCCATTTCTCCTCTTGGCACCCCAGACCTCTGGACTGCCTTCTTGGCCCAGACTCCCCACTGCTTCCTGATCCTTTTCTCCCATTTCAGCCCAGTACCTTGGTCTTGTCCCTGGGAGCCCTCAAAGCCTGTTTCCTCCTCACCTTGCCTTTGCATGCCTGAGACAGGCCCTGGTCCCTAGCTAGCCCAGCCCCCAACTTTCTGAGGCCAGCATCTTTCCCGGATAAGTTCAAACACACCCACTGCACCTTGTATCTCACCATTCACTTTCCTGGCTCCCCTACCCTTTCTCTCCTCCTGGTGTGGATCCTTGCCCATTTCTTCTCTTGGCACTCTAGACCTCTGGACTGTCTTCTTGGCCCAGACTTCCCACGGCTTCCAGATCCTTTGCACCCAGACCAACCCAATTCCTCTGGCTAGTCCCCTGTAGCCCTCCCCGCCAGTTCCCTTCCCCACCTTGAAGTTGCATACTTGAAACAGGCCTACATCCTTGACTGTCCTACCCCCAACTTGATTCCTGAGACCATCCCTTCCTTGCTTGGTCTGGAGTCCTGAGACCAGCCTCCTTCAGTGACTCCCTGAGAATCCTGAATCCTGCCTCTACCTAGCAATCCTCACAAACTGTACCCTGCCTGCTGACTAGAGGGATCCAAACCTTATGAGAAAGCCTGAGAGTATGTGATCCTCATCCTTCTTGGGCCTCTGTGGGAACTCCTGAGCAGCAGGAAGAAAGTGATCTGGCCCTTCCAATATAAAACCAAAAGAGAGAACCTGAAGCCTAGACCAACCAGCTTTTCATGCCCAACAAGTAAACCACAGAGGCACATAAAGTTTGCAAAAAGAATCAGAACTAAACAAAGGAAAGCTGGAGTCTCACACAAGAATCAGAAACTACAAAAGAAATCCACATGTGAAAGTCACAGTGAAAAAATAATAACATGAAAAACCCAAATATATCCCCACCAAGTATCAATAGTCCTGTAGAGGAGTACAGTGTGAACCCCCTAGAGAAAACACAGGGCATGGAATTCAAAAGAACAATTATAAACACGATAAATGAAATCAGTGAATTTAAAGAACACACAAAGAATCAAAGAACTGAAAGAAGATAAGGATAAACTGAATGAATTCAGAAAAGAGAAATATTGAAGAATACTCAGGCTGAAATGAAGAAGGGAGTGAAACACTCAGTAAGCCAATCAGAAATGGCAGGAGAAAGCCTCACCAATAGGATGAATGAAATGGAAAACACAGTATCAAGACTGGAAGAAAAAGTGGGCCAATTAGACCACTCAAGCAAAGATTGTGAAAAACTTAAGAAAACACAAGAATGGACTATGCAGGAATTGTGGGGCACCGTAAAAAGACAAAGCTTACACATCATAGGCATACTGGAAGTAGAATCTTAGGATAATGGTATGAACCAGATTGTCAACAGGATTGTAGAAGAAAATTTCCTGAAACTAAAGGAAGGCATGCCCATACAAATACAAGAAGCACATAGAACACCAAATAGACAGGGCCAGAAAAGAAATGCTAAATGGCACATCATAGTAAAAACACTAAACATAAAAAGCAAAGAGAGAATATGGAAAGCTGCAAAAGAAAAACAAGTCACATATAAAGGAAAACCCACTAGGATTACAGCTGACTTTTCAGTCCAAACTGTGAAAGCCAGAAGAGCCTGGACCAAAGTATTCCCAGTTCTACATGATCACAGATGTCAATGCAGATTACCCAGCCAAAATGTCTACTATACTGGAAGGGGAAAGAAAAATCTTCCATGATATAAATAGGTTGAAAGAATTCATGTACACAAAATTAGCCCTTCAGAGAATTCTTGAAGCAATACAAAGAGTTGAAGAAAGGAACAATTATACCCAAAGGGTAACAGAAAGAAACTTAATGTAGGTATAATTGTGGAAATTCACAATTACACCAAGAATGTGAACAGAAATCAAAACAACAGGAATCAATACACATATTTCATTGACAACTTTAAATATCAATGGACTGATCTCCCCAATCAAAAGACACAGACTAGTTAAGAAACAAAACCAATCTTTTTGTTGCGTGCAAGAAAGCCACCTCAGTTTCATGACAGGCACTACCTTAAGGTGAAAGGATGGAACAAAAATTCCAAGCAAATGGTACTATGTAAAAAGCAGGAGTTGCAATTCTAATATGTGGAAAAATAGACTTCAAACAAAAACTAATCAGAAGAGATAGAGAGCCACTTCATTCTGATCAAAGGAAAAACTGACCAAGAAAATACTACAATCATGAACATATAGCCACCAAACTGCAGGGCACCCAACTTCATAAAAAGAGTACTACAGGACTCGAAGACCCAGATTTATCCCAACTCATTAATACTCCATTGTCTCCATTAGACAGGTCAATAGGACAGAGAATTAACAGAGAGATAACTGAGTTAAACAATACCATATATGAAATGGGCCTAACAGACATCGACTAAACATTCCACCCAAGCACCAAAGAATATACTTTCTATTCAGCACCCCATGGAACTTTCTCCAAAATCGACCACATACTGGGGCACAAAACAAATACAAAAAGATTGCAATAATTCCACGCATTCTATCAGAACTCAATGAAATAAAGCTTAAAATCAACACTGGAAGAAACCCTAGTTACATGAACACATGGAAATTAAACAACACACTCCTGAATGATGAATGGATCAAAGGAGAGATTAAGTAAGAGATAAAAGTATTCCTGGAACTAAATGAAAAGGACAATACAACACAGCAAAAACTCTGGGACAAATTGAAAGTGGTCCTTAGAGGTAAACAACAGGAGAAAGACTCACCAATAGGATGAGTGAAATGGAAAACAGAATATCAAGACTGGAAGATAAAGTGAATGAACTAGACCACTCAAGCAAAGATTATTAAAAATTTAAGAAAACACAAATGGAATATGCAACAATTGTGTCACACCATAAAAAGACCAAACTTACGAATCATAGGCATACAGGAAGGAGAAGAATGTCAAGATAATGGCATGGACCAGAAAACAAACTCTCCATGGCACATCATAGTAAAAACACCAAATGTACAGAACAAAGAGACAATACTGAAAGCTGTGAAAGAAAAACAAATCATATATAAAGGAAAACCCATCAGAATTAAAGCTGCCTTTTCAGTGCAAACTATGAAAGCCAGAAGAGCCTGGACCAAAGTATTCCCAGTTTTAAATGACCACAGATGCCAACCCAGATTACTATATCCAGCCAAAATGTCTATTATAGATGAAGGGGAAAGAAATATCTTCCATGACATAAATAGGCTGAAAGAATTCACGTCCACAAAACCAGTCCTTCACAGAGCTCTTGAAGCAATACAAAGAGCTGAAGAAAGGACCGACTATACCCAAGGGTTGTGGAAAGAAATTCAATGAAGGTATAACTGTGGAAAAGCACAGCTATATCAAAATGTGAACAGAAATAAAAATGACAGGATACAATACTCATCTTTCATTAATAACTTTAAATATTAACGGACTGAACTCCACAGTCAAAAGACACAGAATAGGTGAATGGATTAAGAAACAAAACCCATTTTTTTTGTTGTCTGCAAGAAACTCATCTCACTTTCAAGGACAGGTGCTACCTTAAGGTGAAAAGATGGGAAAAAATATACCCAGCGAATGGCACTAAGAAAAAAGCAGGCATTGCAATACTTGTATCTGACAAAATAGACTTTAAACTAAAACTAATCAGGAGAAAGAAAGAGGGCCACTTCATTCTGATCAAAGGAACAATAAACCAAGACGATATGACAATCATGAACATATATTCACCAAACTCTGGTGCACCCAACTTCATAAAAAAAGTACTACAGGACTTTAAGACCAAGATTAAGCCCAACTCATTAATACTAGGGGACTTCAATACCCCACTGTCTCCATTAGAGAGGTCAACAGAGCAGAGTCTTAACAGAAAGACATCTGAATTAAACAATACCACACATCAAATGGACTTAACAAACATCTATCAGGTATTCTACCCAAGCACCAACGGAAATACTTTCTATTCAGTGCCCCATGGAATCGTCTCCAAAATCAACCATATACTGGGGCACAAAACAAACTTCAACAAACACAAAAATATTGAAATAATTTCATGCATTCTATCAGACCACAATGCAATAAAGCTTAAAATCAACACCAGAAGAAGTCACCTTATGAACACATGGAGATTAAACAACACAATTCCTAAATGATGAATGGGTCAAAAGAGAAATTAAGAAAAAAATAAAAGTATTCCTGGAACTAAATGGAAAGGACAATACAATGCAAAAAAAACCTCTGAGACACACTGAATCTGTCCTTAGAGGGAAGTTTATAGCTTTAAGTGCCAACATTAAAAAATTAGAAAGAACACCTATAAATGACTTAACATTGCAACTCAACACACTTGAAAAACAACAACAAAAGAAACCCAAACCCAGAAGACAAGAAGAAATAACAAAAATCAGAGAAGAAATTAATGAAATTGAAACAAAGAAAACAATACAAAGAATCTACGAATCCAAAAGCTGGTTCTTTGAGAAGATAAACAAGATTGACAGACTAAAATCTTGTTTTCGTTAACTAGAAGAGTTAACGAGAAGAAAGAAAGAGCACCTCCAAATCAACAAAATAAGAGACGAAATGGGAAGCATCACAACAGACACCAAAAAGATCCAGAACATTTAATGGAATACATTAAAAACCTATATACTATTAAATTTGAAAACCTAAAAGAGATGGATAGGTGTTTAAAGCATGAAAATCATCAAAACTAAACCAAGAAGAGATCAACAGCTTAAACAGACCCATAACACAAAAAGAAATTGAAACAATAATACAAAACCTCAAGAAAAAAAAATCCAGATGGATTTACAGCAGAATTCTATCAGACATTTAAAGAAGATCTACA
>NW_008330327.1:1716155-1719662 GCF_000622305.1 Nannospalax galili
ATAAAATACTTGCAAACTGCATACAGACACACATCAAAAGGATCATCCACCATGATCAAGCCGGCTTTATCCCAGAGATGCAGGATGGTTCAATATACGTAAGTCAATAAACGTAATACATCATATAAATTGGCTCAAAGACAAGAACCACATGGTCATCTCAATAGATCCAGAGAAGACCTTAGAAAAAATTTAACGTGTATTTATGTTGAAAGTCCTAGAGGGAATTGGACTGGAGGGAACATACCTCAGCATAATTAAAGCCATATATAACAAACCCACAGCCAACATCATTCTAAATGGAAAAAGAAACTGAAAACATTGCCACTGAAATCAGGAACCAGACAAGGCTGTCTACTAATTCCACTCCTCTTTAATATAGTGCTTGAAACTCTTGCAAGAGAAATAAGACAAAAGAAAGAATAATTGGAAAAGAAGAGATCAAATTATCTTTCTGCACATTATATGATATTATATCTAAGAGATGCCAAAATTTCCACCAGAAAACTCCTAGAAATTATTAACTTGTTCACTAAAGTGGCAGTTTACAAAAATTAATCTACAAAGTCTGTAGCCTTTCTATGTACCATTAACAAGCAATTAGAGAAAGAGCACATGGAAACACTCCCTTCACGATAGCTGCAAAAAAAAAAAAAATCTCAGAATAAACCTGACGAAAGTCATTAAAGACCTCTACAATGAAAATTTTAAACCTTTAAAGGAGATTGAGGAAGACATCAGAAGATAGAAGGACCTCCCATGCTCATGGACTGGAAGAATTAATATTGTGAAAATTACCATCCTGCCAAAAGCCACTTACAAATTCAATGCAAAGCCAGTCTAAAACCCCATGAAATTTTTCACAGAATTGGAAAAACAATACTAAGATTCATATGGAAGCACAAAAGACCTCAGATAGCCAAAACAACACTGAGCACTAAAAGCAATGCCGGAGGATTACTATGCCAGATATTAAACGGTATTATAGAGCTGTAGTCTCTACATCAAAAGAAGCAAATGAGGAAGTGAAGAGAAACCCCACAGAATGGGAGAAAATCTTCACCAGTGACATATCTGACAGAGGTTTAACATTGAGAATATATAATGAACTCAAGCAACAAAGAATGAAGAAAGGAAGTAACCCAACTAAAAGATGGGTTAAGGAGCTGAACAGAGAGTTCTCAAAAAAAAAAAAAAGAAATAAAGATGACTAAGAAGCATCTTAAAAGATGGTCAACATCACTAGTAATTGGGAAAATGCAAATTAAAACCACTTTAAGATTTCATCTCACCCCAGTCAGACTGGCTAAGATCAACAGAACAAATGATACCAAAGGTTGGAGAGGATGTGGGGAAAGAGGAACACTCATCCACTGCTGGTGGGCTGCAAACTGGTTCAACCCCTATGGAAAGCAGTGTGGAGAACTCTTAAAAAAACTACAAATGAATTTCCATATGATCCAGTTATACCACTCCTTGGCATATACTCAAAGACCTCATCCTATTGCAGAGACACTTGTACATCCATTTTTGTTGCTGTTCTTTACACAAAGGCTAAGAGATGGAATCAACCTAAGTGTCCCTCAATGATGAGTGGATAATGAAAACGTGGTTCATTTATACAATGGGGTTTTAGTCAGCAGTAAAAGATGAAATCATGAAATTTGCAGGTAAATGGATGAAACTAGAAACTGTTATACTAAGTGAAGTAATATAGACTCAGGAAAAAAAAGATGTACATTTTCCCTCACATGTGGATCCTAGCACCAAATTCTGATAAATGAGTATGTATCCAGACATAACTACAGGAACCAGGATAATGGAAAGGAACCAGGGAGGTAAAGGAAAAGAAAGAACCTGAAAGAAAAGAACAGTAGGAAACAGGCCTTAATAAGGGAGATATGGATAAAATTTGGGTTAGTTTAAGGGAGGAGGGAGGGAAGGGTATACAAGGAACCTAGGGGATAAAGGGAAAGGAGTTCAAGAGAGGTAGGACCATAGGTGAAGGGCATTAGTAAGTGAGAAAGGGGGAAAATGGGGGCACCTTAAGTGGGGAAACCATGATGGAAGGGTTAGACAATGCAAAAGATAAAGAATGCCTAGCTAGTTTTAAAATCCAGAGGGAACCATATTAGTCCAACAACCTACTGACAAATTATACATACCAGATCAAGAAATACATGTCTAGGCAAGGTCATTCTGAGAAAAATTGGTCTTTGCCCAAGCTTTATCTACATGGCACATGGTAATTAAAAGTACCAGACTGGTAGAACTAACATTCTTTGATTTTTAACGGACATACTTTGAGGCCTATACTAATTTGGTCAGAGGGACATAAAGTACAGTTTTTGCTCCTTGCCCTACTAGGTCAGCTAGCTCCACAGGACTATGAGCATCTCTCAAAATGTCCTGTAACTGTAGTGTGTCTCCTGTACTCTTGATCAAGGAGGTTGTGGAGACCCCACAAGATGAACATGAACCAGTGTCCAGTCTACAAAGAAGAGGGTCAACACAGAGAAAAATTTCCTCCATGCTTCCAAGAGAAGCCAACCATGATCAAACAGGACCTTTGACTTATCTTCACATAGGTGGAACTGGTAGAAGAAAGGAGCCAGGGGCTCTTTCCAAGCCCAAGTGACCCCTGAGGAACAGATCCTCAAATGGCCTTAACAGTAAAAATAAATTGGTTTATCTGGGCCAACTGTATGGCCTTAAACACCAAAAAGGAAAGTATAACCACAGATTAAAGGGGTCAATATAATTTTTGAAGTGTCCATATGTATAGCTAAAGGCTACATAACAAGAAACCCAGAATAAAACTTGGAAAATGAACATCAGACCCCAGTTTTATCTAAGGGAATATTGACAACTGATTGCTGCTAGATGAGGAACAGATGACCTTCCTAAAACAAAGTCCTCTAGATAGGCTGACTAGATTCACTGGATGGACAAGTAGTGGAGAATGGCTGGGGTGCAGATAGCACAGCAGACAGTAGCAAGGAAGACAGAGTAAAAGGGCTCTAGTGGTGGGGGGAGGCTATTGGAGGGTGCCATCTGGGAAATGGGTATATATTCATATATATATGAATAAAATTGGGATGTTCTGTATGATATACACAAAAAAACCAACAAATTTAAAAAGTGAGTTATATTTGAGGAGGAAGCATAAAATTTATGTAATGTTAATTAGTAGAGGTGATAAACATTACCACTGAAATCTACCCAATGACTTTATAGCCTTACACAGGTGTCAAGGATCCAAGTGCAACCGACCACTACTAGTAATAATCAGATACATACAGATTAGAGACACATGTGCCAACATTTAAGCATTATTAGCAAAAACAATGAGTCTTTCTGTAAGAAACAGTATATTTTAAAGTGAAATGGAGAGCTTTTCTAAAGGTTAAAAATTCATCCAATTTTATGTCTTACAGGGTTTATACTGAATTCAATATTGTATAACTATATTAATTCAACTGTGAACCTAAAAATTTTATAGACAGT
>NW_008330327.1:1720812-1725256 GCF_000622305.1 Nannospalax galili
CCCCCTGTCTGCCCTTCTGGTAAATCTAGTCAACCAGAGGTCCCTGTTCCAGGAGGGTCAACTGCCCCTCATCTATGGCAATCCATTGTCAGTATTCCTTTGGATAGAATTGGGGTCTGCTGTTCATTTTTCCAGCAGTATGTTGGGTTACTGTCTGGAAGAGCCTTTATCTATCCTGGCCAACAACTCGACTGAAGGTATCACCTGTCTGGCTTTGCTGTTTGTCAAGTAACTTTTAGTTATATATATCCTTATGCTCTTATGATATTATGTTGGCCCCTTTAATCTTTGTTTCTACTTCCCTTTTGGGTGTTTAAGGACATACAATTGGACCAGATAAACTGATTTGTTTTTACTCTTGAGGTCGTTAGAGGATTTGTTCCTCAGGGGTCCCATGGGGTTTGGAGGAGCCCCTGGCTCCTTTCTTTTACCAGCTCCATCCATGTGAGGATAAAAAATAAGAGGGAACCATATTATTCCAACAACCTACTAATGAATTACACATACTCCTAGCTAAAGGAACAAAATATGTGTCTAGTCAGGATTTATCTCAGAACGTTTGGTTTTTGCCCAAGCTTTATCTTAATAGCCCATTGTAATTAAATGTAGCAGACTGTTGGGATTAACCTTATTGGATGTTTAACAGCCATACTTTGTGGCCTATACTAATCTGGTCAGAGGGACTTAAAGGAATGTTTTTGCTCCTTGCCCTCCAAGGTCGACCAAGTTCCAGGAGCATCTCTCAAAATGTCCTGTAACTGTGGTAACCTTTCCTCTTGATTAAGGAGGACATGGGACCTTACCAGATGGCTTTGTCAACAGTGTCAAGTCTACAAAAAGGAGGGTCATCACAGAGGAATTATTTCCTCCATGCTTCCAAGTGAAGCTAGCCACGGTTGAGCAGGACCTTTGGCTTATCGTCACATAGATACATGCGGTAAAAGAAAGGAGCCAGAGGCTCCTCCCAAGCTCATGTGACCCTTGAGGAACAGATCCTCAGGCCTTAAGAGTAAAAATAAATTGGTTCACCTGAGCCAACTGTATGGCCTCAAACACCCCAAAAGAAATTATAACTAAAATAAAAGGGATCAGTATAATTCTTTAAGAGTCCATGTGTATAGCTAAAAGCTACGTAACAAGAAACAATGACAGACAGGAGATAGCTCCCTTTGAGTTGCTGGCCAGGGTGGCCCAAGAGACTCCCAGACAGTAACCCAGCATAGAACTGGGAAAATGAACAGCAGACCCCAATCTTACCTAAAGGAATTTTGGCAGCTGATTGCTCCTCAGTGAGGAAGAGCTGATCTTCCTAAAACAAGGAACTCTAGATAGGCTGACAAGACTCAGAGGATGGACTAGCACTGTTGAATGGCTGGGGCACTGATAACACAGTGGACAGTAACAGGGATGACAGAGTATATAGGCTCCATTGTCAGGGGGGAGCTACGGGAGGGTGACACTGAGATGCAGCTATAAAGATGAATAACGATTTTGGGGATATTCTGTATGAAGTATACACAAAAATCAATAAATAAAACGTAAGTTATATCTTAGGAAGAAGTGTAGAAATTTGCTTCACATTAATTAATAGATATGAAAAACATTACCATTGAAATCTACCTGGTGAATTTATATCCATTCTCAGGTGCCAAGGATCTCAGAAAATAATCAACTGTGACTAGTAATAATCAGATATATAGAGATTAGAGACACATGTGCAAACAACTAGGCGTTAGTTGCATTAAAAATCAGTCTTTCTGTATGAAACAGTATATTTTAAAATGAAATGGGGATCTTTTTTAAAGGTTAGAACTCCATTTGATTTGGGGTTATAGGGTTTATACTGAGTACAATAATGTATAACTATATTAATTCAAGACTGTGAAAAATAACAGCCAGTTTTGAAAAAGATGCATCTTTGCTCTTGAAACTGTTCTTGACTATGTCAATGCTGTTGTAATGAAATGCTTCTACCAATTATGTGATTATTAAATAAAATTTTTTAAAAAAACACGTGACCTGGTAGTTGTTAATCTTCTCAACCTTTTGAATTGAAGGATGTTTCAAAGACTATTAAAGAATGGCTCTAGTGTGTATCCACTGCAATTTCCAATGTCTTGAAAGTGGATTCGTTCATGAATGCCTTTACTTAATGAATGATTTAATGCATTGATGCATTCAAACTTTTAATAGGCCATTTGGGTGCGATGGAATTGTGAAGGACAAAACGTAACTGGAGGAGTGGTAATTAGGGTGTGTGCTTGGAGGACTGCATCTTGCTTTTTGGTGGCTTTCTCTGCTTGTTGGTTTCATGAAACAAAGAGCCTCCTGTATCATGTGCTCCCACAACTATAAGCTCTGCCCAAGTGCATAACACCAAGTTTACATGGACTAAAACCTTAAAAGCTGTAGGGAATGTAACTCCTACCTTAGATAATTTCTGTGAGGTAATAAGGCCATAGCAAAGATACCTCTATACTAAAAATTATTATTAGGAGGCACCATTCTTGGCTTCCAGACCCACTGTGGCCCCTTCCTCCTACCGTCCTTATGACAAACAGAGAAAATATTCCTCCAATCTACAGTTTAGGGAATAAAAATATTTATTGGGCTTACTAACAGAGCATATGATGGCAGTGAGTGGCTACTTAAAAAGAACGAGCACCTTTGGGCTGTTAGTGTTTTCCTGCATTTTGGCCCATCCTTGGCTTCCTGAACTGCTGTGAGCTCATCCAAGCTGGCAAAGCTCGCTCTCTCTCTCTCTCTCTCTCTCCCTCTCTCCCTCCCTCCCTCCCTCCCTCCCGCCATGTCAACCCTTAGTCATCATCTGCCATGCAGTTAAGGCTGACTGATTGGATGGGAGGGGAGGGGTGACTGTCTCTCTCTGCCTCTCCCTTTCAATGTAGAGTCCTAGGGTCCAATGTGTTTGAAGTAAACCTGGGAGAAGCCACAGAAGAAGATATCTATTTATTGCTTGCTAGTTTGGCTTTCCATGTGGAGGACAAGCTTATCCAATACCTCCAACAAAGAACACTATATTTTATGAGCATATTACATGCACAGTATAATCAAATTAGAACAACTACACTGTAAGATGCTGAGAGCATAGCACTGGTTCTGAAGTTTAGAAATACAGAATTGGGCTGAAATTGGATGTGTTTTCTCACCTCTAACTGCCCCAGACTCTTCATCTGTAAAACGAGGTCTATAGAAAGGGCAGAATCTGTAAATGTATCTGTTCAATGACCAAATACTCTGAAAATTGTTTACTTTGAATCTTAATAATTTTTAATCAAATAAATTTTAAATATATATATGAAGCAGCCTGCAGAGGCCAGAAGAGGACATTGGATCCCCTGGAGCTGGATTTACACACATTTGTGAGCCACACAATGAGGTTGCTCGGAACTAACCTCCAGTCCTCTGAAAGCAAGTGTTTATAAATACTAAGCACTTTCTCTAGCCCCCAAATAATTCTTTTTGCTACTAATGAAGACTAGAACAAAGTAAAAGATTTATGACAATTGAAATGTAATCTACTATTGTAAAAAAAATATGACGAGGGTTGTTTCTGTAGCCATAGTTCTTTGAACATGACTATTCAGGGGTCATAATAATGCTCTGTACCTTGATGAGTATAGATCTTGGCCTGCCCAGGGTCTTCATTTGTGAGATTTAGTTGATAATACATAAGGCTTGTGCATTTAATCTCAGAATGCAAGAATAAAAGTAATGCTCTTATCTGGTTAATGAAATACACACTAAAAGTATAACAATGAAGTAACTGATGTATCAACTTTAAAATGCATCCAAAAATAATTCAAATGATGATACAGAGTTGGTAGATAAACAGCTGTGAAATGAGTGTTAAATATTTAAAAATTTTATTGAATTTATTTGTATTTCATATACAGCATCTTAATCATCTTTATACTTCCTTTCCCATTGGCACCCTCTCATAACCCCCACCCCAATCACTGGATTTCATGCATTCTGTCATTGATGTTAAGGTCTAGCCAGTCAAGATAATGTTTTGTAAAAATTATATAGTGAATATATGAATGTTAATGATGAAGTAATCTTAATTAATCTTTATGTTTGAAAAATGGGGGCACCTTAATTAGGGAAAACATGATGGAGGGGTGAGACAAAGTGAGAGATAGAAACAAGGGCAAGAATTAACAAGTGGGACCTCATTAAACTAAAAAGCTTCTGTATATCAAAGGAGACAACCAAGGAAACAAACAGAAAACCCACAGAATGGGAGAAAATCTTCACCAGCGATACATCTGATAGAGGTTTAATTACCAAAATATATAACGATCTTAAAAAACAGAGACCCAAAACAAGAAGCAACCCAACTGAAAGATGGGCTAAGGAGCTGAACAGAAAGTTTTCAAAAGAAGAAGTAAAGATGGCTATGAAACATCTTAAAAGATGTTCA
>NW_008330327.1:1728162-1746751 GCF_000622305.1 Nannospalax galili
AGGAGCCAGGGGCTCCTCCCAAGCCCATGTGACCCCTGAGGAACAGATCCTCAAATGACCTTAAGAGTAAAAATAACTGTATGTCCTTAAACACCCAAAACTAAAGTATAACAAAAGATTAAAGGGGCTAATATAATTTTTTAAGAGTCCATATGTATAGCTAAATGTTACATAACAAGCAACAATGCCATACAGGACATACCTTCTTTTGAGTTTTTGGCCAGGGTGGCCAAATGACTCCCAGATAGTAACCCAGCATAGAACTGGGAAAATGAACAGCAGAGCCCAATCTTATCTAAAGGAATATTGACAACCGATTACTGCTAGATGAGGAACAGTGACCCTCCTAAAACAAAGACCTCTAGATAGGCTGACTAGATTCACCAGATGGACAAGTAGTGGGGATTGGATGGGGGTGCTGACAACACAACAGAGAGTAACAGGGATATCAGAGTATAAGGGCTCTAGTCGGGGGAGGGAAGCCATGGGAGGGTGCTACGTGGGAAGTGAGTCTACAGTTGAATAAGAGGGTTTGGGATGTTCTGTGTGATATACACACACAAAGAATCAACAAGTTTTAAAAAATGTATTATATTTGAAGAGGAAGCATGGAAATTTACGTCATGTTAATTAATAAAGATGATAAACATTACCATTGAAATCTACCAGACAACTTTATAGACATACACAGGTGCCAAGGATCCAAGTGCAACCGGTTATGACTAGTAATAACCAGATACACACAGATTAGCGATGCGTGTGCCAACATCTCAGTGTTAGGAGCAAAAACAATGAGTCTTTCTGCAAGGAACAATATATTTAAAATGAAATGGAGATCTTTTTCAAAGTTTAAAATCTCATTTAATTTTATGTCTTATAGGGTTTATACAGAGGACAATATTGTATAACTTTAGTAATTTAACTGTAAACCTAATAATTTACAGCCAATTTTGAAAGAGAAGGATCTTAGCTGGGAAGTTGGGGCCAGTGAGATAGATCAGCCAGTAAAGGTGCTTGCCACTCAGCCTGATGACCTGAGTTCAATTCCTGTGACCCACATGGTGGGGAGCAGGAACCAACTCTTGCAAATTATCCTCTGACCTCCACACAGGTAATGTGGTATGTGCATTCTCTTCCCGCCCAACCCCAAATAAATAAATATGCCAGGTGTCTTATATTCTTCAAGGGCAGGCAAGGTGTGAATGCTTCTAATCACAGCACTCGGTAGAGGTAGAGGTAGGCAGATTTTAATAATGAAATGGAAATCTCTTTTAAAGGTTAAAACCTCATTTAATTTTATGTCTTATAGGGCTTATACTGAGTAAAATATTGTATAACTGTAACAATTCAACTGTAAACCTAAAAATTTACAGCCAGTTTTGAAAAAGATGCATCTTATCTCAGAAAATTGTTATTGATTATGTCAGTGCTTTTGTAATTAATGCTTCTTCTAAGTATGTGGTTATTAAATAAATAATAAACAGAAAAAAACATTTCTCCAAAGTTAAAAAATAAGTGTGGTTTGTTACATGGCTTTCTTTGTTGAGAAAAAATAGCCTTGACCAGACTTGACTAGAAAATAAATGAAAGGAAAATGTCAGCATCAATGTTTTATGAAGGGAAACACATAAACCTGAAATGAGAAACTTAGAAAATGGTTGAAAAAAGTTTAATAAAGTTTTGAAAGAATATAAAATTTTTAGTCCTCTATAGTTATTTTCCAAATGAGAGAAATGTATTTTTATAATTAGCATAATTTTGAAAAAATGAGTAATTTATTAGCTTTTCCCATCACTGTAACAAAACACCTGAATGATGCATGCTGAGGAATTGGGGTTTTGTTTGCGTGTAGCTTCTTATTATACTCTATCATAGAAAGAAATGTGAAAGACAGTTGGATTTCTGGTGGTTTGAGCATGTTTTCCAGCTTGTTCATATCTTGGTATACCAGAATCAGCAGTGGTATTACATTTTAAATGCATACCCCAAACCGTATGTCTATCAGCTTGGTCCAGTGTCCCAAAGCTTCTACATCTCCCAATCCAGCTAGAGAACAAAGGTTCAAAAAGTAATTCTTACCACTGCATGCACAAAGAGGACTTTAGACACTGTATTTGTCTACTCAAAAACAACCATAATTAGAAAGAAAATGCACAAGAAATCTCAATAGAGCTCCTTCTTTACCACAAGTCCCAGAAAACAAGCCATTATTTTGTACACTGTTTAGTGGTGTATTCTAGGTGATTCATACTCAGGTAAATAAACCCAAACATCTATAGTCAGCTGACAAAGGTGCCCAAAACACACATTGGAGAAATGGCAGCTTCTTGATAAATGACACTGGCCAAAACTGATACCCACTTGCACAGCACTGAAACTTGACCCCTATCTCCCACCCTGGGTAAAGATCAAGGCAAAAAATACTGAGAACCTCAATATAAGACATAAAACTCTGAAGGTATAGACGACATAGGGGAACAGCTTCAAAACATGGTACAAGCAATGACTTTATGAAAAGCATGGGAACAAAAGAAAAGATGTCAGAGTGAATGATATAAAAAATAGAAAACCTCTGTATAGTAAAATCTCTTTATAGAAAAAATCAGCAGTGAAGGTATAGCCTATGAGGGGAGGAGATTCTTGACAACTCTTCATGTGACAGGGTTAAAATACAGAATACATGAGCATCCCAGAAATGTCAGGAAACCAAAAAGTATCCAGTTTGAAATTTGACAAATGATCCAAAAAGACATTTTTCAAAAAAGTGAACAAAGGGTAAACAGTTATATGATGGAGTGTTTGCTATATTTGGGTGTTGGGATATGGCCAAAAATGATTGGAATGTAGAACAGGGCCACATAACCCTGGAGACCTCCGAGTGAGGAGTTGGGCCTGCTCCATTCTGGACATGCTGGCTATCCCATGATCTCTTACCCAGTCACCTCTAAGCTAAGTCTCCATTTCCCCAAGCTTAATCAGGGTTCTTGTAAATCATGTGATGGGACAACAGGAAAGAAAAGGACCATGAGCAGGCACCACGTAGTTTTGAAAATCCCCTCCCTCCCCCTACCAGCCTGCCCACCAAAACCTAACCAGACCTCTTTGCCCATGAAACTTCCCTATAAAAACTTCTACAACCATATTAAAATGAGTTGTCCTCTGACACAGTCTCCTGGGTCTTGCTTCCTGTCATACTCACTGCCGCCTAAGACCTTCCTCTCCCCCACCAGCTTCTCCCTCACCCAACCCTCCACGTAAGAGCGGGGTTGTTAATCTCATCTATTATGTAAAGGATTCGAAGGGACAGCAGGGCAATTAAAATTAAGATGGCAGGCACAGGATGAACAGTATATCCGCCTCTAGCCGGAAATCTGACCGGGACCAGTGTGCAATGGTTCCCTGGCAATATTGAGGCCCCTGTAGGGAGGAGAGACCGACAGCTGGTGCCCAATGTGGGGCTCAAGGAGGACTCTCTGGACACACACAGGAGAAGGGTGAGTACTCCCTTGTAGAGGGACATCGGAGGGTTAGCCCTGGTCTTCCCACTCTGAGGATCTCTCTTTCCCCCTTTAAGTTTGCACCATCGCAAGGGACCATTCAAGACAAAAGAGCAACTGAGGCTTTCTGATCAGGACCACTTTCTGATGTCAGCCAAAGGCTCCTAGTCCTATGAAAAGACACCACCACCCCCAACCACCCACCTGGGTGTCGGCAAAGGCCTTCTATCTACACACCTACTACAAAACCCAGTAACACAATAGCCAGTTAAAAGCCTCCAGGGTGGTCACCAGTTCTCTGAAATTTGTGGTCAGGCTTATGCCCTGGACTAGTCTGGAATCCCCCGTAACCTCCCGTTCACAGGAACCTTCCTTTTGGACTTGGTGTTTCATCCCCCTTTTTCTTTTCTATCATGGACAACACTCCAGGGAATATGAGGGACCCCCAAATCAGGGGCATCCAAGCTCTTCTTAAAAGTAAAGGGGTTAAAGGTCCTACAACTTGCCCCTAGGATGGTCTCCAGGGACCCATATGACTCAGAAGTCTGGACCAGAGTCGTCTATCTTGCCAGATGGAGGGAGGTCAAAGATGGGGCTCTCCTCCCTCCAGTTCCTCCCCATCATTGCAACCATCAGACATTGCATGCCCCCCTCAATCTCTGACACTGGGAAAGACCCCAACCCCCCCTCATCCCAACCCTCCCCCTGAGGATTTGGATGAGGAATGCCCAGAAGATTGGCCCATGGCTGACCTGGCTTCCCCAGAACAGGCCATAGAAAATATCAGGAAAGAGTTAGCTAATTTTAAAATGGAGCCCTTACACCTCTATACCCCTCTGCCCCCCTACCCACATGAGGAAGTTAGAGACAAAAACCCAACCCCCTCAAAGAAGGAACCCCAACTTACCCCCACAGCCCAGCTGAAACCTGCACCCACAGCCACCCAACAACTCTGCAATATAAGAGATGCACAAAATCTAGAATATCAGGCCCTACAAGTCAACCTGGTCCTGACCTTCTGCAGGCCCCTACAATGGTACCCATACTCAGCAGGAAACCTTAAGGAACTCCAACAAGCAGTACATGAGGATGGTGTACATGACCCCTGGACTAAAAATACCCTCCTTGGCTTCAATGCCACCTTGAACACAGCCCACGATTGGTGAGACATTTGTAGGGTGTCTCTGCCTGGCCCCCTCTTCTTACAGTGGGAGGCCCTTTTCCGAGATGGATGTATCCAACAACATCGCAAAAATGCTGACCAAGTTGCTATCAACTGGAACTCTGATGCCCTCTTTGTCAGGGCAACTGGGCTACTGGAGCCCAAAAGGTGGGATTTCCACTTGACTATTACAATGAGGTACACCTTTGCACCCTTCAGGCCTGGTTACATATTACCCCTCCTTCTGGCCCTGCATCTGAATCATCCCTCATGTTCCTCTGGCAGAAACCCAAAGAATCCCTTGCTGAATTTATACTCAGGTTCAAAACTAGCATAGATGGGAAAATTTCTGACCCCATGACAAGAGACATCCTACTCTGCAATATTGTTTGGGATGGAATGACTTCTGAATATAGACAAGCCTGCCAGGGCCTAAAGGAGGAACATTATGATAAGTGGATAATGGCCACCCAAGAAATAGGCACGGCCACCCATAAGACCACATCCATAGACCAAGCTTTCTCAGCTGCCTTAAAACAGGAAGGGAAATGCTTTAAATGCAAGGAAAGAGGTCAGTGGAAGAATGAATGCCCTCAAGACAACACTCAAACTAAAACAAATGAGGCCCTCAAGACAGTTTGCCTGCATTGCAAAAAGAGATATCACTGGAAACGTGATTGCCATTCCAAATATGACAAAGAAGGCAAACCACTCCCGCCTTTAAACTACTCCCAGGGCAACCCTCAGTCCCGTCACTAAGAGGGCAACCTCCTAAGGTCAGAACCTTATGGACGTCCACCATATTAGAAAAAACCCACCCCCAAATAACGATTAAACTGGGAGGAAAACCCTTTAAATGTGTCATTGATAAAGGGGCCGATATAACTATCATTAGAAGACAGGAAGCCCCTTCAACTTGGTCCTTACTACCAGGCCCCAAATTAGTGCGGGTTGGGGGGTGCCTCCCAGGCCTTCATCACTAAAGAGACTCTTACATGGGACGACCCTGACGGAAACAGAGGCCACATCCTCCCTCTGGTTGCTGATGTAGCTACCAACCTACTAGGAAAAGACCTCCTTGAGTGCTCGATGTAATCATCACTACTGGGGATGAGGCTCCCTTGATGGACCCTGATGATCTGACTCATGCCACTTTTGCCCACCTACCGGTTACCCCCAATCCTAACGCCCACTGTTAGGTATCAAACTCCTTGCCTGCAATGGAATTCTGATGATCCCATATGGCTTGAACAGTGGCCACTATCTAGGGAGAAAGTATTAACTCTTGAAAAGTTTATTGAGTAACAATTACAATTAGGACATATTAGGCATTCCCATAGCCCCTGGAACACTCCTGTCTTTACCATTAAAAAAAAAAAAAAGGCTCTGGGGGATGTCGTGTTTACTACAAGACTTGAGGGCCATCAACAAACCATGCAAATCTGGGGATCCCCTCAGCATGGACTCCCAATAATCTCTGCAATTCCTGCAGACACCCACTTGCTATCCATTGATATCAAGGACTGTTTCTTATCCATCCCCTTACACCAAAGAGATTATAAGAGATTTGCCTTCTCCATCCCCGCCATCAACAACTCTGGGCCCGCAAAAAGATAAGAATGGACTGTCATCCTCCAAGGAATGGCTAACAGCCCCACCATCTGCTGGGAGGCTGTCGCCTTTGTCTTAAAACCCCACATTGCAAGGGGACTCCATGTCTACCACTACATGGATGATATCCTTGCCTGGAATGAACCCCCACTACCCTTACCAGACCTCAGGGATCAATTAATATCATCCCTTGAGGCTTCCAGTTTTAAAATCATCCCTACAAAGATTCATCTCATCCCTCCCATAAAATTTCTGGGCACTGAAATTTCCCTAACAACCATCTGGCCACTAAAGCCTGTCCTTTCCTTCCCTTCCTGGCTTACCCTGGTGTATTAGTCACTTTTCTGTTGATATGATAGAAACACTGACCCAAGAAATTTATAGAAGGAAGAGTTTATTTGAGCTCACAGTTTCAGGGGAATTACAGTCCATCATGACAGGGAGGCATGGTGGCTGGAGGTGGCTGGAGCAGGAGCAGCAGAAGCTAAGCTCTCACATCATCACACAGGCACAGGAAACAAGAGCATGACTCGAGATCTGGCAAGGCTTAGGAACTCTGTAAGCCCACCCCCGGTGATGTGCTTCCTCCAGGATAGCCACACCTTCTAAAACCTCCCAAAACAGTGCCATCATCTGGGGACAAAATGTCCAAACACTTGGAGCCTATGGGGGACATTTTCATTCAAACTACCACACCTGACCTCCTTACAGAGTTACTTAGGAAGCCTCAAGGGCTTAGACCCTGGCTCCTACTCTCTACAGACACCCTTCAACCCCTCTTTAACCTCCTAAAAGGGGACAAAAATCACTCGTCCAGATGGTCACTTATATTGGAGGCCAAGGAAACATTAATAACCATCAACAACACTCTCCAAAACATGACCCTACACTGCTATAAACCTTCTTCCATGGTCCATCTCTTAATTTTGAATTCCTCCCCAACCCTTGTTGGGGCCCTGCACCAACCTCAAGTGGTCCTGGAATGGCTTCATACCCTTATTGGTAATGCCCCTTGCCTGCTGACAGAGATGGATACTTTAGCTAATATGATCTGTCAATGGAGAAATTGTTCCCTACAAACATTGGGGAAAGAACTTGATAAAATTATCACTCCCTTTTCCCTCTCCGATGTACAATGGTTAATCCGTAATCACTCCAAGATAACTATTAACCTAATGGGATTTACAAGTTCCCCAGGGATAAATGGATTGCTGCTCTGCCCTCCCTCCCCTGGCTCTCTCCCTCCCTGTTCTCCCAAACCCCCCTGGAAGGAGCCATCATGATCTTCACTGATGTGGGCTCCAGGGGAGCTGCTGCCATCCTCTACAGGACACAGTCCAGCCATCCACCATCCTCTTCCAGGAACTTCTTCATAATTCCCCCCAATATAAAGAATTATACACAGTCTACCTTGCCCTAAGCGAGGTTTATGATCCCATCAACCTTTTTTCTGATAGCATTTATGTCACTAACCTTCTCCCCTGGATCTCAATATCTTTCGTTAAAATCAACCACTCCCCTGCCCCCTGCTTATCTCTGTATCCACCCTCTTACAGGGACGTAAACAACCCCTCTACATCCAACACATCCATTCCCACAGCCCCTTGTGGGGGCCTCTCACAGAGGGCAATGCCCTTGCCAATCACATTGCCTCCCGTGGGGCCTTCCACTCTACAGTTACGAAAGCTAAAAGATTTCATGCTCTTACCCATACTAACCTTAAAAGCCTCCAAGCCCGATTCCCCAACACCCCTATCAGTCACCTCAAAGAAATTCCGAAAACATGTTCCTCTTGTGCTTCACTAATACATACCCCTGCACTACAAACGATGGGCATAAACTCCCACAGCTTAAAAGCAAACACCTTCTGGCAAATTGATATTTATTCATGTCCCCAATTTGGCTGTCAAAAATTCATTTTTGTTACAGTCAACACTTGCTCCAAATTCATCTGGGCCACTGCACAAACTCTTCAAAATTCAAAAAATTCTTATTGCTCACATGCTCATGACATTTGCAATTATGGGCCTCCCTCAACAGATAAAAACTGACAATGGTCCAGCCTTTGTAAGCTCAACCTTTAAATCCTTCTGCTCCCAATGGGGCATATCACACCATACAGGAATCCCTTATAACTCCCAAGGACAGGCAATTATTGAAAGAACTCACCAAACCTTAAAAAAAACTAACTCAAAAAACAAAATGGAGGCAACTACCTCCCCCCAAACATAGAACTGTCTATGGCATTAACTACCCTAAACTTATTCAACACCTCAAAAAATTCATCAGAACCCCCTATAGTTCTCCATTGGAAAAAACCCAGAACCCTCCCATAACTAATGGTGAGATGGAAGGATCCCCTGGACAGACTCTGGAAGGGTCCCAGCCCACTACTAACAACAGGAATGGGCTTTGCTTGTATTTTTCCCCAGGATCAACCAAGGCCTATCTGGTTCCCTGCCAGAAATGTCCAACACCTCCCCGCCAATCAAGAAAATGGCCAGGTTCTCCCTGATGGAGACAACACAACTCAGGAGGAAGAAACGCCACCCAAGGACAACTGTAATGTCACTTGGCGAGACAACAACAGTCTGGTCTCAGAAGCCCAAGTAGCCTGCTCCCAAATGCCTCGCTCTTGGTCATTCTCATGGTCATTTTAGACATACTCCGTGCTAACTCTGCTTCAGCCCAAACAGCATTCATGTGGAAGTTCTCCATCAGAGAAACTTATGAAAAAACGACTAGAGTGATAGGCACCAGAGACTGACCCCCCGCCCCTGTAGGATGCCAAACTGCCATCAGTATCCCCATCCAGCCCCAATCTGCCTCCCCTATGCTTGACGCTTATGCTTGCTTTACCTTTAGAAGCAAAGATAACTACTTACAAGATAAGGACACAGGTGGAGTCTGCCGGTACTGGTTGTGCCACATAGAAAAAAAAGTGCCGAAATGGATAGCATGTACTGTGAAATTAAAGGACGGTTTACAATAATTATCAGTGACCTTTGGGATGATTGATGGCACACTGGAATTCATGGCAAGCTATATGCTAATGGGTTTGCATCCTACCCCAACACTGACATACATATATCTCATCAGCTAATGTCAGCACCACAGTTGAAACAAATTAAATCACATATCCTCGCACAGGAGGGGCATATCAAAAAATAAATTCAAACATCCCTGACTTGGGTCTAATACATCTAGTATACTACTGATCTTGTCCTACTCTCATCCCATCCTAACATCTATCAATGCTTTTTGTGTGCCTCTCTCTCCAGATTCCTGCTAGCAGCCATTCCAGCCAACATCTCAATCACCAAAGGAAACACCCAGGAAACAACCCACCCCCACCCCTCCCCAATATCCCGCTCTATGACCAGCTCCCTTCCTTGCCCTTTTGTTTTCACAGCTCATCTGCTATACCCCCCTCCAACTGTGCTTCTAATATTTCTATATCCACAACCCTATGTGCACCACCCCCTGCCCTCTTTTGGTGTAAAGGCACCATAAGAACTTGTATCAACCAAAATATTCCTGCCTTTTGTACTCCTGTTATTGTTACTCCCCAACTCTACCTTTTAGAAAAGGAGGAAGAGACCAATATGATGACAGCTCCCGGCAGATGAAATAGAGAAGTGTTCATCCCCCTACTGATCAGCCTGGGACTCGCTCTGTCTGCAGGATTGGCCAGACTTGCAGGAGGGGCCCTGGGGCACTCCTATCACTCGGCTGCGGACTTCACAGCCAACTTAAACAAGCCGTGACATCTACAAATGAGAGCCTTGAGGCCCTACAAAACCGAATCACATCCTTGTCCCGGGTGGTACTCCAAAACTGAAGAGCCCTGGACCTGCTAATGGCTGAACTCCGGGGAGGGGGTGTACTTGTCTTTTACTAAGGGAAGAATGTTGTTTTTATATAAATGAGTCTGGGATTGCCAAGCAAAATGTTAAAACTCCCCAAAAACTAAATAATGAGCTCAGGGCCCTTTCCACTTCAGGAAGGGAGGCCCCATGGTTTTCCAACCCCCTCCTTGCATGGTCTCTATCCTTCTTGGGTCCCCTGCTAGCTTTATGCACCCTGCTTCTTGTGGTACCCTGTCTAATCCAATTTTTCACAAGCTGCATACAAGGCATCATTAATATTGCTACCAATCGAGTCCTGGTCAGTTCCAAACTATCCCCACTACCTTCTCCTAATATGATGACACCCACCCCTTATAAAAGACAAAGGGGGAGATGTTGGGATATTGCCAAAAAGGATTGGAATGTAGAGCAGGGCCATGTAACTCCGGAGACCTCCTAGTGAGGATGGCAAGAGTTGGCCTGCTCCAGTCTGGACATGCTGGCTGCCCCATGATCTCTTACCCAACCACCTCTAGGCTAAGTCTCCATTTCCCCAACCCTAATCAGGTTTCTTATTAATCATGTGACCAGACAACAGGACAGAAAAAGACCAGGAGCGGGTTCCATGTAGCTTTGGAAATCACCTCCCTCCCCCTACCTGCCTGCCCACCAAAAACCCAACCCCACCTCTTTGCGCATTAAACATCCCTATAGAAACTTCTCCTTCGCCATATTAAAACGAGTTATCTGCTGACACAGTCTCCCGGGTGTTGCTTCGTTCTCGCCGCTGCCCAAGACTTTCCTCTGCCACCGGCTTCTCCCTCACCCAGCCCTCCAGGACTGGGACCCATGTGCAAAGGCTCCGTAGCAACATCGACGCCCTGGCAGGGAGGAGAGCAACATTTGGGTACCAATGAAATGCAAATCAAAACTACAGTAACACCATCTTGCCCCACTTGAAATGGGGATTATAAAATAAACCTGGCACGGATATAGAGAAAAAGAAACACAAGTTCTTTGGGTGGGGTGTAAATTGCTACAGCTGTTATGGAAAACAGTATGGAAGTTCCTCAAACCAGGTATTCCACTTCTGTCTTTTGGTCATAATATTTTATCAGAGCAACAAAAAATTAACTAATACATGTGCCAAAATAGTGGAGAAAACAATATTAGGGAGGATTTATTCTGGTACTCTTAAGATCAGACTGCTCTACATTAGTCCCTGTTTGTTCTAATTTTATTTCTGTTACTGTGACAAAATATCAGGATAACAAGAAACTTAAGCGCAGAAACTTAAAGATTTATTTGATTCACAATTCCAAGTTACAGCCCATCATTTTGGGAAAGTCAAGGCAGAAACTCAAGTTACAGCACATCCACAGTCAAGAGCAAAGAGAGAATAAACTCATCCTCCCTTACTTTCTAGGTACTCAGCTAGCTTTTTCTGTTCTTACACAGTTCAGGGTCCAGCTCATGAAATGGTGCTGCCCATATTCAGGGTGGATCTTCTCACCTCAGCTAACACAACTAAGACATTTCCTTATAAGTATGTTCATAAACCAACACAATCGAGATAATTCCTCCTTGAGACTGTCTTCCTAGGTAAATCTAGATTGGGTCATGCTATCAGTTAAACTATTCAGCAAAATATTATATATTAAACAGTTTTTTTTCAGGCTGTGGCTTGCCCTGGATAATTACATCTTATAAGCAACATTTGGCTACAATTTTTAAAACTCAAATGCACAGGTAAAAAGACTTTATGCACAACAATAGCACCACCTGCTCAACTGATAAATAATTAATTCTTAAAAACAAAAGACTGTCACCCTATAAACTTCCCAAAGTAGACTAGGACCGCAGGAACACATGGGCATATTAAACCATAAATATAAAACCATCAAACATACCACACTAAGGAATGCTGCAACATCCGTACCTGGACTCATAAAAAGAAGAATATCTAACACTGACACAGCACTGCCCCCCCTCCGTCTGATGTGTCATTGTGTGCATAAAGGGATAGTCAATAAGTAGAGCGTTCCAAGCTTTTTGCAGGGCTTCAGCTCAACTAAGTCACCACTACTGATCAGGCTTCCTCAAATTGTTGTGAGTCTATCGACCCACTAATCAGCCCAGAACCAGTCACACACGTTACCCCCACAGTCCCATGATCCTTTTTCTTTCCTTCATGACATCGATTCTTTTCCACCCCACCTCTGCAACTGGACTCACCCTTGAGACCTGGTCCAACCCTCCAGTCCGTGTAGTCAGGCTCTGAACCTCCAACAAACAGCCTTTCACTTTAGTATCTTATTTAAACCCTGCAGTGAAATTCTTTGTATCTGTGTCAACTCTCTCTTCCTCCAGTAGAGCATCTTTGAGCTCAAACCCTGCTTTTGTGTCTACTTTGTAGCTTGCAGACATAAATATAAACAAATAGAGTTACTGTGAGGTATGTAATGTATGATCTAAGAATTAATATTAGTAATTGTGTAACTGACCTGGCAGAAAAAAAAATATATTCTAAACAGACACTTGTGATCCTCAGTTTGGTCATCAGGCTATTGACATATGGACCCCAAGAAACTAGAACTTCCCTGAATCAATCCCAATGCTGAGAAAATAAAGACCTCAAGATTGGTGTGAGCCAGAGGGTAAACTTGTCTCCTGGAAAAGAGATCTCACACAGTTCTGACAACTTGTCAGTCTACCTTACAAGATAAGCCTGAAGCCCAGGAATGATGGGTCAATGGTGGGTCATTCACCTGGACCACTTAGATGTGGTCCTTCTGGCCTTCTATTGAAACTAAAGTGTCACTTCAGGACACCGAAGATGGACTGGAGGGGATTCACTGCATCTCTTTGTCTCTTTCCAGTGTCGCCACACTAAATACATCTCCCTTTCCTGCTTTTTACTATCAACTTGGCTGTTTTAAATTTGCTTCTTGAGGATGGGTGGCTGAACCTAGCTTTTTGAGGCACAGACTATATCCTCAAGCTCAGCAATCATAGTGATTAAGATTGGAATAAAACAACTTGTGTTTACTGATGATCAGCTATTAAGAGAAATTGGCATTACCTGGAAAAATTGCAGCCAATGCAATCAACATAGCTTGTGAATTTACTTTATTCAATAAACTCTGACATTGAAGAAATACATACATGTCTCTTTGTTTCTGATACATGTACTCACAGCAGTCCCATGATTAAGAGAAACGTATTGTCTTAGCAGGGAATGTTTAGTTGCCGGAATATATTGGCCTGTGACATTGTCCAGGAAGTAGAGAAAGGAATTCTGGTGCCCATTTGGCTTTCTCCTTTTCACCATTTTTAGATTCATTCCAGGATCCCAGCCAGTAACTTGGTGCTAACCAGTTTTGCGATGGGCTTTCTACCTTCAGCTAAGCTCCCTTCACACGCAAATGTGTGCCTCAGTAATGTCCTAGGTGTTTCTTGATGGAATCAGCCTGACTACTATCAACCATCACATACACAATGGAGTTTTAGTCAAGTATAAGAAACATGAAGAAAAATGAAATTGTGATGTTTTTAAGAAAATGCAAGTGAAGATCATCATTTAAGCAAAACAAGCCAGACTTACAAAGACAAGTGTCATATTTTTCTCAACTGTTGAAGGTATATCTCATACAGTCTCTCTCTCTCTCTCTCTCTCTCTCTCTCTCTCTCTCTCTCTCTCTCTCTGAAAATAAAAGAAAGAGTATTTTCAAACAGGAAAGGGACTAGTGGAAGGGCAGAAAAGGTCAACGGGTGTCAAAGTACATGGCAATCTGGAATTTTGAAATGTCATTGTGAATCTCATCATTTTGTACAATAAATAAAAATAATTATAAAAACTTGATTTGGCATTGATTTCCTGCTGGGAACTTGCAGCAAAGAATTATACAATTTATATCTGTGACTAAATATACATAGTCACATATGAATGTGTGTGGGGAGGTGTGTGTGAGTGTGAGCATGTGTATGTATATATGTGAATGTATGTGTGTGTGCGTGTGTGTGTGTGTGTGTGTGTGGTGTGTGTACAGAAGTCCCAGCAAGGGTAAAGCAGGTACATTCTCTTCATACATCCCCATCTCAGTGTATGAAATACTGTTTCCTCCAAGTTGGTGTTAGGCAATCCTGTGTGTGATTGCTGGCTACAGGAAGGCACCAGCTGTCGCTTTTGCTCTTGTGTCTATGAAAGCAGGGAGAACAATGTTTGTTTTCATTTTTATTTCTGGGAACATCATAATAAAACAGGCAGCCTGTTCATCTGCCTGCTTTTGAGCTCTGGGCCAGTTGTAACTTCCCCTCCATGTTCAAAGTGGTTATTTTCTCGTTATGAGTTTAAAAGGAAGAGGTAGATCCAAGCCAGATGGACATATTTGTTTTTAATTTAGGTTTGTAATTTATTGCTGTGTTTTTGATTAAAAATTAATATATAGAATGAGAAAAGACTCCTTAGGGGCTTAAAATGCATTTTGTTATAAAATATAAATTTACTATTAAAGTCAGAAATTTTGTTTTAGTTAAAAGTACATCCTTTCAATCATAGGTGCCAAAATCAAACACATATGCGAAGATCACTGAAATGACTGCAGGACGGTGGCATATTCTATAATAAATTCAAAATAAAATGCTTACTCTGGAAAGAATTTTGATTTTGGAAATAGCGGGGTTATACTTAAAGTATAAGATCAAATAAAGTGGTCAAGAAAGTAGCATCAGTATAAGAGTTAAATTGTTTTGTAACTAATTGTATTAACTAAAATTGTTTTATATTAGGTACAAAAACTCACAAACATTCTATTCAGTGCTGTTTTAATTCTACTTTTTCTTCTTTCCTTTTTTGTGAATGTGACAAACTTTGTGGATTTTGAACTGCTTGTAAGTGGAGACAGAATTTTAATTCATATTTTTATTTGGTCTACTGAAATAGACACATGCTACAAGCTCCACAGCTTAGTCTTTCATTTCCCCCTCCTTCCTTCTCTCTTCCAATGCTGAGTGACCAGTGCTACCTTGAATATGTTTAGTCTGACACTGATCTGCAAACAGTCTGAGTTTTGATCATTTGTCCTCATTAATACTCAGTTCATTTTTTGTGGCTTCAGGTTTGCATAAGCTTAAATATTTTGATGTCCCAGTACAGGATCTTTGGGGTTATAAAGTATATTTCCTTGAAAGTGTTCTCATTCCATGCCTCAGGACCATGCAACTCATGGAGACATTTTCTTTTTTGGTTTTCGTTTTCTCTTGGAGTTTAGGACATCCCTTCTTCATGACTTGATCAAAGCCCTAGAGAGTGCATCATTATGCTTCAAATCATAGCATGGCTTTCCTGGAATTTGACGGTTCTTCACAAACATTGTCGTAAGATTCACTACCCCCAATCACATGTCTTGTAGTCTTAATTGGTTGCGTTTTATTTTTGAATATTTATGAGCTGAGCAATCAGAAACATAGAGAAAAAGTATCTTGGTTTTCCTTCTCCAGTATGCTGGCTTCTGCTGATAACTCTATGTAGACCGAGGAATATTATGTTGGAAAAATAAACAGTAAAAGGTGAAAGCCATTTGAGTACTGTTCCTCACATTTCAACCCCAGTGGACTATCAAAAATACCCTTGAGGACTACAAAGATTCAGGACTATGTATTGTGAAGTGTTTTTTTGAAAGTTCAAAATATCACATTGTGACTTCCTTGCCACGTGCCTCAGTTGTAAGGTACTCATCCAAGTCACCCACAATGCTTAGACTACCATGCTTATCAAAGCAAATTACTGAACAATTTTTGTGTGGTAATTTTGGGCACAGAATAAATCATCAAGTTTCATTAAAAAATATTGACAAGATCTTACACTATTTTACAGATGAAAAACTGAATCCAAACAGTTGAAGCGTCCTCGTTCAGGAAAACCAAAGCATTATATGAAGAAGTCTGCAAAAAGAAAATTAGTGTCCACATGCATGCTGTGCAGCCCTGCACATGTACATAGTATAGATTGCACCACCTGGTTTCTAATCTGTTAGTCTTATAGAATATTTAATATAATGTGATTTTTTCCCTGAGAATGTGAATTCACACTAGAAGAATGATATTATAATTAATAATAATGTGTGTGTTGATTTTTCTTGCATGTACTTCACATAAGAATCATTTACATACTCAAGCCCAGAGAGCTCAAACTCCATGATACTACTAAAAAATGAAAATTCAGCAACATAGGCCATGACTTCTGAAGATCCATGTGTGCTACAGGAGATAAAATGGACCATGTGAGTAAGAAAAACTGAGTCAATTATAATGTTAATAATATTGTAGCTTAGAGACCACCTGTTTAAGTAGTCTAAATTTGGAAACCAAAGTATATGAGCCATACCTAACAATTAGTTACCAAAACATGTCAGAAGATAGCTATTGCTGGATACCTCTTATAGCCTCCCAACATGAGCATGTAGCAATCAGGCAAATCAGAGACGGACACCATCTGTGCTGGAGTCAATCGCCACACCCTACAGTGGTTGTCTAATTTGCCTCTTCCTCCCTCATATAAAAATAACTCCATTTATTTTGTCAGAATGTCATAAATCTTTCTTCAGTCTATCCCTGGTAAATAAATGAATGCAAAAGGCCTCTTGCCAGCTTTTTTCAGGTCACATTTCTTGCAATTGCTTCAGCCTTCTGATTTTTATAAACTCATTAAAACAAGTCTTTGACTCCTTAAAAGATAATTACATAGTACTGAATGTTTAAAATTCAATAATCAAGAGAAATCTTTATTCAGAGATGATTATGATGTATTTATCAAACTCCCATTGAAACATCTAAACATGATCTTATTCCATACGTACTCCATTTGAAGGCTTAAGATGTATCCTCACCGTTTGTGCTGCGCAGTAGCTTTCTGAACACCACAAGGGGGCAGAAAACGAAGAAACGAAGAGAAAATCCTTTCACACATGAGACATGCCATCAAATTGAAGGAATCTTGTTTTATTTATTTCCTTTCTGATTTTTAAAAAGTTTCTACTTTATTCACAACCCCAGTAAAATTTTTAATTGTCAGAAAACAATAGTATAAAAGCTATAAATCAGAAGTAGAGATTTCTAGGATAGTCACACAAAGTGCAAGGCCATATAAGTCTATCCCACAGGCAGAGAGTGGAAGCCAAAGGGTACTGTGGTTGAGGTCTAAGAATAAATAATTAATAAGTAAATATAAGAATATTATCAAGTATATTCTGCTACCAATCCTGCAGCCAAAATATACAAAAACAAATAAAATAAAAAGCCTCCATCAAAGTAATCAGGAAGATGATAAAGGCTGGACTCCCCCAGGGGCTGTGGGAGGGCCAACTGATTCACTGGGTAGTCTCTGCCTATAGTGGCTTGTACTAGACACCATTTTTTTTTTCCAAAAGGAAGAACTGTTAACTTTATTCTAACTATAAAATTATAGGGACCAATAAAAAGTGAATTGTTCCTTATTATGATATACTATCCAGCTCAAAACAATGTTTTAAAAACAAACATGCTACCATATGCTAAGGCAGGCACATGCCCTTCCCTCAATGAGAATCTGTAGTGAACTTGTGCACAGAGGTGATCAGAGAACTCCAGCTGGTTTCAGCTGAGAAGCTGTTGGTGAGAATCTGGACTGAAGAGTTCCACATTCTGCAGAATGACACACACCTCTTTTCTTCTAGTCAAGTTTAAATGTGAAACAAACAAACAAAATCAGCTACTCCACAAAGATCAGCTGAGGTAATCTAGAGCTAAAACTGAATTGTGTGGATTTCATTGACTCCCAGACAGTCTAACACCAGCATCAATTACGTACAGACCACAAGCCCACTAAAAACATGCCCCAAGAAACATTTGTTTACGTAGCTCACCTTTTAACCACTGCATTCTCTAATATGTTGTGATGTTTTGGTAGGATGTTTATAGGTACTCACCAATCCTATAGGCTTGCCTTTCCCCCAGACCTCTGGTCCTAATTTAGAACAGTCACATAAAGTTTTTTTTTTTTTAAATCAAGTATTTGGATGAATGGAGGCAACAGTGTGCAACGTGTACAGTAGAGTTACCAGTATGTTTAGAAATTGTTTTCTCCATCAATCCATTTGCAGAAAGCCCAGTCTGTCCTGCATAGTAATCAGTAGAATAACTCTGAATCATAACATTGGTAAGACCTTAGTATTGCAAAACTACTAGTTACCCTATGGGCTGATCACATTACTGCGTGATAACAAATCATGAGAGAAGCATGTAGAGCTAACCAACTACTGTTTCTCCATACAGAAAGACTAAAAATACATACATTTTATCAAACACCAATCACATCTCTGTCCCCTAATTTCATTTAATAGAAGGGGATTTTAAAAGAAGATTTAAAGTATACTTTCTTAAGAATACTCAGCATCTTAAATATTCTCTCTCTCTCTCTCTCTCTCTCTCTCTCT
>NW_008330327.1:1746786-1774537 GCF_000622305.1 Nannospalax galili
GTGTGTGTGTTTTCCTTGCAGAAACCTAAGCACTGGCTTCAGAGTTTGAGAGATTTGGAGAAAAATAACCCATTCAAAACTATTCTAGAAAATGTTAGCAGATATTCAAGTTAACAATAGGAGGGTCACTTTGTTGACTTGTGGTCTTTGAAAAAGGTAAATCGATTTTGTTCCCTTCTACAGGAACCTCAACTACCTCCCCTGGGTGGGGGTTGGCAGAGGTAGTGCTCTTGCTCCTCCAGTTTTGTAGAGACGTGTGTGCATGAGGCCCTTCCAAAATGGCCCCTACACGTGGTACCACAACATATTTCCCATCTTTTCTAGTATTTAAGGTCTAAACAGGAAAGCAACAACAAATACTGGTCTTGTAGTCAAGCTAGAAGCTCGTTATCAGGATCATTATGGCCATTTATTGTAGCAGAGACTGTTCTGGAGGCAATAGAGGTGGTGCTGTGACTATCAGATTTGTGATGTTTAAATTATTTACTGATCAGGTTGTTCATTACCCTGTTATCAGAATTTTCATTTTCTTTGGTTTCAGTGTTTTCTTTAGATTGGCCCTACCCTTGCACGTACAACATTATTCCAGTTTAGTTTAGTTTAGTTTAGTTTAGTTTAGTTTAGTTTAGTTTCGTTTCGTTTCGTTTCGTTGTTAGTTTAGTTTAGTTTTCTTTTGTTTTTTTAAACTGCTGGCAACTTCTCTCATCCTCTCTCAAACAACAAGCATTACATATCTCCTGAGTGGCTCTTCTGCAACTCAAAACACCCTGGAAGTCCGTTCTCAAAGCTTGCTGTCTGTGAATCAATAAATGGAGGGCTTGGCTCTGTAGAGGAAGGAGCCCTTTGCCCTTTCATAGATCTTTGTCTTGTGAAAGCCAAACATCTTTTCTTTTGTGCAATAGCTTCCTAAAGTACTGTCCATGACCAGTACCATCCTCACCGACTAACTGTACCAGCAAAGTCCTCTAAGTGCTGCTCATTGCACCAGGCCAAGCCTCCAAATGCCCTCTCCACCTTGGCCTTGTCTACAAAGATTATCCCCTGCTGTTCTCAGATTTTTTATTTATTTAGTTAGTTATTTCCATATTATTTATTTATTTATTTATTATTCATTTATTTTTACTGAATCCTATCTTGTTTTCTCCCGAGTGTGAAAGCAGTTTCATTTTTTCTCTTTGTAATATTTGGAATATTGACTGAGCAGTCAGAGAACATAGTCATTTGGTAATACTGTCTTCATTCTTACTTTTGTCTAAGAAATAGAAGGAAAACACTTTTGAACTCAGGCATTATGCCACAGGAATAAATTGTCAAAATTTTCAATCCATTAATTTTAATTAATTTATTTACCCTATAATGTTTTATTTCTAAGAGAAACTTTGAATGGTACTGGTCTTAAGTCATAGATCAATATCTTAACAATAAGTACTTTTATTCAATTATATTTCTTTCAGTTACATTGTAAACTCATTGTTTGATTGGAATTTACAACATCTCTTTATATTTACCTTAATATCCTGTAGCTAGCTTATAAAAACCTTCTGACAGGAGCTATTTTGGCCAGAGAGTTACTCTATCTATGTACAGTCACTTGTTTATAAATGGCACCATTTTATAATGATAGTAGTGCTGAATCACTGGAAACTTATTTAAGCAGAAGATAAAAATAATTTTTGCATGAATTCTTTTTGTTTCTTAATTCTTTGATTTATTTTTATTTTATGTGTATAAGTATTTTGACTGCATCTATGCAATTGCACTCATGTGTACAATGCCCCCTGGAGGCCAGAAGAGGGTGCTGGATCCCCTGAAAGTGGAGTTAAAGATGGTCGTTAGCCACTGTGTGGAGGATAGAAACTGAACCCAGGTCTTTTGCAAGAGCAGTGCTTTTAACCACTGAGCCATCTCTCCCACCCCAGCTTTTGCATTACTTTTTTGTTTGTTTGTTTTTGTTTTGTTTTGTTTTTCTTTTTGTTTTTTGGTGGTTTTTTGTTTTGTTTTGTTTTGTTTTTGTTTTTGTTTTTTTTGAGACAGGGTCTCCCTGTAGTCACAGCTGGCCTAGAACTCACTATGTAGACTAGGTTGGCCTCCATCTCACAGAGATAACCCTGCCTCTGCTTTCTAAGTGCTGGGATTAAAGGCCTGGGCCTAGCTAATTCTTAATAACTACAAGAATGATCAAAAGATCTATACCGATACTCTTTTGATCTGCTATAAATTATATTTGGAGAACATATTAAATCCATATTACTTCTAAATTAAATTAGATTTAAAACAAAAAGCATCTGACAGCTTATATACTTAAATGTATTCAAGGAGGTGTGCTTCATGTAAATTTCCCAATCCTTATGCCATTCTCATATTGAGAATTGCTGCTTGAACTCTAGCCCATGTCTAAAACCACCTACATTCAAGAAAGCCACTGTTTATTCTCAGCAACAATGATTTCATGTGATAATCACAAACATATTTATGCATGTTTATTTGGTATTTACTATTAATCCATAGATTATTTATTTGATATTTAATATGTACATTTTATATTTAACTCAAAATAAACTTTAAAATTTGTTAAGTTGTTATTAGATATCTAAATAGACATAATGCATCTCAACCTAGGGTTATTGAGTATGTAGAACACAGTTATTGAAATGTGAACTGTTTAGCTAACAGGCCAATGTATGTATAATTGTTCTAAATTTATCCTCACTCTGAGTTAGAGACAAAAAAAACTGAAAAATGCATCCTAACCTTCAGGGCATTTATAGACTTGTTAGAGTGGGAGTTTAATCATTCTGGAAGCATGCCTCTGGGGCCTAGGTCCCGCCTTCTGGAAAAGTGACTCTTTTAAGCTTTAGCAATTAAAATGCAGGTTAAGCTCCTTTTAGATGACATGAATTAATACTGGTATGCCTGGTTCTTCCAGAACTAGTTAGAACATGTCTTTCTGGTTCTTGGAAGTAGAAGGAACTGCAGACCTGCTAGATCATGTCAGAGAATAGTGAGTCGCCCATGAGGAATTTATGGGATGTCCAGGCTTCTGAAAACTCTCAGACAATAGCTTGGAAGAAGAGATTGAAAATGTGTGAGTAAAAGACAGAGGAAATGCATAAGGCCTTCATGGAGGTGGCTGAGAAGTTTCTCTCAGGAGGAAGATCGTTCCTATACCCCCTCTAATTGGAATCAATGGGATGTTCATTGAAACAAAATATTTAGCTTCCTGGCATGGTACATCATCATCTTCAGATTCTTAAGCACACGCGCGCACACGCACGCGCGCGCGCACACACACACACACATACACACAACCTTTCGTTTTAAAGAAACTGGAATGTAAGAGACCAGCTCACTCAGTCTCCACCAAAATTCTATAATCCTTTAGGAGACTTTACTTTTAAGGATTTTAGGCTTTCCAAAAAGGGTTATAGTTTTATTTTATAGTCATTTCTAAGCCTCACTTAGGGATAATGAGGACCTGAGAATTCTTTAAGAGCTATTAGAAATAATTCCAACCCTAATCATCCTTTCTTGTTATTAAGAGTAAGAAATTGTGAATATTCATCTCAAAGTACAGTCCCATCTAAAGTAATGGTACCAAGATTAGATTCTATTTAAAATAATACTATAAAACCAAATTGAAAGGAAATATGCCAAAATACGAAATGTTCTGAAGATTAAAAGGGCAGAAGTAAGTTATTGTTGTGTTATTTTTCCTGCAAAGAAATGAAAAAAACATAGATTCACTCTAGATAGGGCAATGATCAATCAAAGAATTAATTCTACCTAATCCAGCTTGGTACACAATAAGCTTATTTGATTTACAGGAACATATGTGAAGGATGACTTAAAGGAGCATGGATAACCCACAATATTTATAACTTTAGACCAATTAATACACTGCCATATGTAACTTTAGGAAATATAGATCCTAGATCATCCTATGTAAATATCATATAACTAAATGAATATATCCGTATGTGTGTATACTCAGTTCTGGAAACTTTGTGGGCAGATAATAATAATAGCTATTTAGTAGAGTATGAAAAGGACATAATGGAGATTATGTGGGTTTCCAAGATGTGACTAATCACTGGAAAAGCTAAAAGCAACCACAAATAGTCCAGCTTTGAAGGCAAGGCTCTCAGTTCCTTGTTTGTTCTTCAAAATTCAGAGTAGAAATTAATCCTCCTTTATAGGCCTATTCCCTTAGACCATGCTTCCTTCTTTCTCTCCATCCAAACAAAACTCAAATCCATAGCTATCAAATAAAGTAATGTATCTATTTATTATGCTTCTTGCTAGCATGTTGGTTACTTTCTGAAATATTCTTTGTGTGCAATTACCTGAGAGTGTTTTGAAGAGGATTGGAATGATCCTTCCTGCACACTAACTTTAAAGGAATAGCAAAATCAATACTCAAGGACTTGTGATTATTGAATCACAAACATCATATAGAAAATACATACGCTTGGGTCCAAACTAGACCTACTGAATGAGAAATGCTGGGGTGGAGTCCAGGTGTAAGCATGCAACAGAAACTCATGGGGATGCCAATAATTGAATGCTGGGAATGCCATTACATCTTACAATGTTTCTTTAATTAAAAACACTTATGAAAATATCTGCTTTGCTTTCAAAGAGTTTTTTTTAATAAGGCCAGAAGAAGTTGGGTTAATTCTAATGTGTTTATATGTCAAAGCAAAAAAAAAATATTCCAAAGAAATCATGAAGATTGAAAGAACCAAAAATTATCTGTTTTGAAGACTGTTAAGAAAGCACCCGATATCGAGCTTCAAAACTATTCCTTTTGGGGGGCTGGAGAGATGGCTCAGCAGGTAAGAGTACTGGATCCTCTTCCAGAGGTTGCAGGTTTGGTTTCCAGACCCACAAGACAGTTCACAACCATCCTTTTCTCCACTACCAGAGGATCTTGTGCTCTCTTGTGGCTTTTGTGGGCAGGCATTGTACAGCATGGGTGCACTTACATGCATACAGGCAAAATACTCATACACATACAAATAAATAATTTTTAATGTATTCCTTTTTCATAGGATGTGCAAAAATTATCAAATAGGCTGACTCTACTATTTAAAAAAATATTTTATTTATTCTCAATTCGTTTTTAGATCTATACACTGTACTTTGGGCTTATCCACTCCTAGCACCCCTTCCTACTCCTAGAGGTCTTTGACACATCTCCCTCCCACCTTCATGTTTTCTCCTTTTATGTTTTGTAAACCACTAAGTCCAATTAGAGCTTCCTGATGGAATATTGCTTGGTCATACTAACTTGATATTGTACAGGATTTATGCCTGTAGCCATAGCAACAGGGAGCTTCTGAGCACAAAAGCCATGCCAAGCCAGAAAGACAGCATTTCACAGCACCCTCCCCCATCCTCTAGCTCTTACATTCTTCCTCTCCCCTCCTCCATGATGTTCCCTGAGCCTTGGTTTATAGATGCACCGCTTAGGGTTGAACATTCAACAGTCAGTTATTCTAAATACTTTGACTGGTTTTGAGTTTCTGCATTAACTGATACTCGGTGAAGAATGAAGCTTCTCTGGTAAAGGTTGATAGTAATATAAACATAAATACTTAGAAGGCAGTTTGACAAAATGTCCACTTACCTATTTGGTAGCACTTGGTTTATAGATGCACCGCTTAGGGTTGAACATTCAACAGTCAGTTATTCCAAATACTTTGACTGGTTTTGAGTTTCTGCATTAACTGATACTTGGTGAAGAATGAAGCTTCTCTGGGAAACGCTGATAGTAATATAAACATAAATACTTAGAAGGCAGTTTGACAAAATGTCCACTTACCTATTTGGTAGCAGCTCCCCTTCAGGGTCTATGATTTCAACCAAGTTTACAGTACCAGGCATAAGTTCCCTCCCATGGAGCAAGCCTCAAATCCAGTCAGAAATCAATGGGTAGTCCTCCTGATATCATGCCACTATTGTACCAGTGGGCATCTTACCCGGCAGATGTGTATTACAAAATTCAGGGTTCACTCCTGGATAATACCATTGTGACTGCCCCAGTGGCCTTCATAACACTTTCTGGCACTGTGAAAGTTACGCAAAAGGAACAAAGTTTTCAGGTCAACTCCAGATCGATTTCTCTATGTTCTGCAATCAAAGTCTTCCGTGTCTTCTGGATAAGGTCTTCATCTAGTTATGGTTAGCAACCAAGAGAAATGGAAATAACCTGTATTACTTCAGAGGCCTCTCGAGCCTCTCTGATAAACATCTCCTAGGGAGGTTTCCCTGGTTTTGCACTACAATTTTTATATAAACGCCTATGGGAAACATTTTCCATTCATGTAGGGTATTTTTTCACATTTTCTTTATCAGTGTAACCAAAATTCCTTCTGACTTTCAAATGGCTGGTGTGCATAAAATACTGTACAGGAGTACAATATGGCACACTATGAATTATCTACATACTGGTTCATTATTTAGAATTATTCTTGATTGAAATAGGAAAAAGCACTAATGGGCATTGTTCCCCGAGACTACAGACTGCAGTTATAGAATATACTGTGGTGAACAGCCAAGAATTCTCTCCCAACACTTACCACAACTTCTTTATTAGAAATTTTGTAGGGCTGGAGAGATGGCTCAGCAGTTAAGAACACTGACTGTTCTTGCAGAAGACCCAAGTTCAAATCCCAGCACCCACACGGCAGCTAACAACTGTCCATGACTCCAGTTCCAGGGGATCTGACAGCCCCTTCTGACCTCTGTGGGCACAGGTGCACTTACCTATATGCAGGCATAACACTCATACACGTAAAATGAAAATAATAAAAAATATTTTTAAAAAGATATTTTGTAAATTTTGGGTCTGGAGAGATGGCACAGCTGTTCCAGTACCGACATGGAAGCTAAGAACTGTCTGTAACTCCAGTTCCAGAGGGTTCAACACCATATTCTACCCTCTGCGGGCATTGCACAACATAGATGCCCTCACATACATGCAGGCAAAACACTCATACACATTAATAATAAATAATAATAACAATAATAAAATATTTTAATTTTTGTATGTTATTATATATATGCATTATCTGTATTTGTGGCGGTCAGAGGCTATCTCTGTGGTGTTATCTCTCTCCTATCTTTCATGGGCTCAGGCAAACAAATTCAGGTCTCCAGGTTGTGTTGCAAGAACTTTTATCCCTGGGCCATCTTGCCAGCATACTTACCTGAACTTCTGAGAGTATATCAACAATTCAGTCAGTATTTCAAAATTTGCATTTTGATTATAGTCAGTGTTTTAAAAATATATTTAAAAAAGTTTTTGTATATGAGTGTATTGCCTACATGTATGTAAGTGCACCCATTTCATGTGATGCCCACAGAGGTCAGAAGAAAGTGTTGGATCCCCTGGAACTGGAGTTACAAATGGTCGTTAGCTGCCATGTAGGGGCTGGGATTCAAATCCAGGTCCTCTGAAACAGCAACCAGTACTCTTAACTGCTAAGCTATCTCTCCACCTCAAGTATTGTCAGGTTTTTTAAAGAACTCCAGGAACATTTCAAAGTTAATGTTACCTTTGTTTTCAATTTTTTTCTTTTAATTTGTTGAATTATTTGTTTGGTTTTCTCACAAACACAATGAACACAAAAGAACATTAGCTAACAGATCTGACATTATGTGCTTCTAGTTTGAGACCAGTTTGAAGAATTTTGGATATAATTATATGTTGATTAGAATGTTATAAAGATATAGTAAGAGGCCTGAGAGATGGCTCAACACTTAAGAGAGTTCTCTGCTTTTCCAGAGGACTCAAGTTTGGTTCCCATAACCTATGTTGGTCATCTTACATTGCCTATCACTCTAGCTCCAAATGACCTGCTGCCTTATCTGGCCTCCTCAGGCACCCATACACATGTGAAATGCACTTTTACAGACACACATACGTACATAAAATTAAAATTAATCTTAAAAATAAGGCATAGTATACAGTTCTGGTAATATGGCAGAATAAAAATTTTCTCCATGAGATTCTAGGACGGAGAAGACTCAGGGTCTCAAAGAAAAGTCTATTCTAAGGCAAAAAAGTGAAAAATAGTACTAGGAATCCAGAAAGAACCGATAGGACACCTAAAATCACAAGAAAACAGAAAGTCAACACAAAAAGAAGGAGGAAATTGTCTACAGCTCCAACTTTGGCTCCAAGGCAGGAGGAGAATTTGGAGTTATAACCAAAAGGTAAGTCAAGAGAGGGCAGGAAGCCCTAGTGACAACTGATTGGCAGTCTTCACCACAGGAGATATCCATGGTACTTGGAAGCCTTGAATACAGTGCTGTGGAGAGGAGGGATAGTGACTCCACCTGGATGGCCCACGTCTGCTGTTCTCCTCCCTGCACCTTGGATTATCAGACACACTTGTGTACTAATTCTGAATGGAAATAACCCCTTCTAGATGGTGAGGGAGGCTCATAAGAAACGTATGGAAATGTACTTGTCTTGGGAAACTCAGAAAGTTTCAAGGTTACCAAGGCCTCTTTCCGAGATTATAGAAGTAATAAATAATAGCTGTGGGAGAAAGACTCCCCAGTAGCACTTCCAGATTAGGAAAGGAGCTCTGGGGATGTAGCTTTCCTGAGTCATTACCCATGCTGGGGTGAGGTTTTCAGTAATGCCTGAGTCACTCACGCTCCTGTAAGTAACTCCGATAATCAAACTGATTAATGAACAGACATTTGTTCATATTTTCTAAAAACACGTCACTTAACACAACTGATGCATGAGAAGACAGTGACATGGGCTAAAATGAGTTGGGAAAGAGCTAGTCTAATGCCTGAGAGGGCATGCAACCGACAAAGAGCTCCCCGATGGTGGAGGGACTGTGGATCAGTCCCGAAATGGCTACCTCTTATGTAGTATTTCATACAAATTAAAACATGCCTACCTGGAGGAAGGAGGGAAGCTCATATAACTCAGGAAGTAAATGAGGTATGCACCGCTCAGGAAGCTTCTGAGATTCACATGGTTCACATGGCCCCTCCACAAGGTTATGAAAGCAACAACTAACTGCTGCAGAGAGCAGAGATTTTTAGTTCGAAAAGCGCCTGAAACTTATGCAGGGAACTCCAGGCTTAGATCCTCGCGAGTCACCCCTGCTTGTGTGGTCTTCTCAGTGAGGCACCTGCTTTTGAGTGACCCATGCACCTATAAGTAGCCCCTCACCTGTGCTCTTGTAAATATCCTGATAAAGTACATGGTTCTATGAGCAAGACATTGGTGGAATAATTTCTTTGGTCTGTCCTCGGTGCCCTTCTGGCTGAGTAGACATTTGTTCATGTTTCCCCAGGAAAAGTCATGCTATACGACTTTGTGATAGGGGTACGCTTCTTTCTTTAGCTACAGTTGCATTCTCCCCAAAATGGATAAGAAAACATGCAACTTAGAATATGATGGCTTAATGTGGAGAGTGCCAATCATCTCAAGGTGGCCATCTTCTTCTTTATATAGGCTGACGTCCCATGCTCTTAATGAACAGAGTCTGCCTTGCAGTTTGGGGATACCAAGAAAATGGTTAATGAACTGGACAACATTGAAATCCATGAAAGTATTCCCTATGGGACAGGATCAAAATCAGGCTGGTGGCTGCTGCAGGGTCTCTGTGATGGCTGAGAAGACTTGCTATTGGGGCTCATGAGTCTGACCGGACTCATTGTGCTCACGAGTCTGCTATTGTGCTAATAGCAGAAAGGAAGGTAGAACAAGGAAAAGACATGCAGTAGCTTTTTGATGCGTTGGTCTCCAATTTATCAGGGTAAAGGCAGCAAAGGAGGAGAAGATGGAGGCAACCTTCTGCCACATCTTCCAGTTGGCAGTATGCAAAGAAAATAGTAAAAAATAGATCTGTCCTAAAGAGCCATTCCTGGAATCCAAAGACTTGGAACCCATGGAAGAATTGGACAGTGAAGAGGGAGAGGGTGAGGTGTAAGTGATAGGAAATACTCCTCAGGTCTGACTTTTAATATAGAGGAAGGAAAATCTTGATTCAGCATACAGATGGGAACCTTAATAATGCTCATTAGAGGAGACTGTGATAATCAGGGGATATTCTGTGCCTGACCTGCTTGAATTGGGAGATAATTAAAATTTCTAAATTCATTATATTATTATTATTATTATTGTGTTCATGATATGTGTATTTGGCAGCATGTGTCATGGTGTACATGTGGAGGTCAGATGACAACTATGTGGAGTAAATCTTCTCTTTACACCTTTATGTGGGTTCCATGGATTCAACTCAGGTTCTAGGGCTGAATGGCACACACTCAAGCTGCAGGCCATTTCACTGGCCTGGGAACTATGAGCAATGAAAGAGCCTCTCACAGCCTAGCTCATGAGAGTGTGGAGCATGGGAATAGACGGGATCAGTCTGAAGGCCACGGACATAGGAAAACTGAGTAACATAATTACCCATTCTTCTGTGGGGAATAGGCAAAATAAGCTGAGGAGATTTAAGGGGAACCAGTCTCTAATGTCCCTCTGAATATCATGGACAGACAACAACACTAAGAAACACTCTTCAACATGGTATATGTGGATGGAACCGTGTCCTTGCTCTGTTGGTGGTTATCTACCTAGAATGCTTGGATGTGGATTTACATCTCCACAGGATGAGTCACAGAAACATTTCCAACTCTATGACACATCCACATGTGTTTTATACACATGAAAAGTTTTTGTAAATTTTATGTGTGTGAGAGTGTGCATGCTCATGTGTGTACATCATATATATATATATATATATATATGTATATATGCATGTATGTGTACACACATGGGGAAGCCAGAGGCTGTTGGCTATCTCTCATATTACTCTCCACCTTTTTTCTTGAGAAAAATTCTCCCAATGAACCTGGAACTCACTTATTTGACTAGATTGGTTAGCAAGTGCTAGAGATCTTATCTCTATGTACTAGAAGTAAAAGTATATATTGCATGTTCGGTTTTTATGTGGGTCCTAGATGTTGACTCAGGTCTCCACGTTTTCATGGCAATCACTTTACATACTGAGACATTTCCCCAGTTCCTAAAGGTTTTGTAAGTTTTCTGTTTTTCGCTCAGCTACTTATCTATCCATCGTCTTTGACTTTTACTAAATCATTGTTTATCCTTTGGGCAACTACAGTTTCTTTACTGTCCCCAAATATAAAACTGCTAATTCCTCTGATTAGCACCGTTTTGTCAGCATCAAAGAGTGCAACAATAAGTGGATTCTACAGGAAGAACAAAGAGAGAATTCAAGGAAGAGAACTTTCAAATGGCAACAAAATAGTACTGTACTGAGGAAACTGGGTTTGAAAAGACTTGGCACTCCAGTGGTTTCAGTAGCTAGGAGTGTTTCAGACTCTGCCAACCCTTGGCTCATGGACTTTGTGTGGCCTACCATAGCTATGATTGTGGCTCAGCACACTATTGTAAAGTTACTTAAAACAGCATTAGGTTTCTGTGATTTATTACACTATCTTGTGATTATTAAACTGTTTCAGAGGATAAACTTTATCGACGGCAATATCTTCTTTCAATGTCAGAATGTTGGAAACTCCTAACTCACACAGCCAGGACACATGAAAATAAGTATATAATATAATACGGCCTGAAAAACAACTATGTATGAGGTAAACTGAGTTAGTACCAAGACAATGTAGAGACTTGAATAAAATCCCCAAAACCAAAAGAAGAAAATCAGAAAGGTGACCATTTATAGTAAGAATGCATTATATGTGGAAATTTAATGGCCCATCCCAACAAATATCAATTCCTATGATGCAGATTTTGGATGTTCTGAGATTTAGCTTATTTTTAGAATATATCATTAACACATGTTTAACGAAAAATTTTGCATTACTTAACCAATATATTTATTTATCAGCCTTGCATCAATTTTAAGATCAGGAAAAACCAAGAACCATGTGATCTGTTTCCAACTGCCCTCACATCTAGGATCCTTGGTAACTTTTTAGATATCTCAGAACTATTGTAAATTGGACTCTTATAGAAATGTCCTTTTACAAACCAGCCAGGAACCAAGGATCACAGTTCATAAACTTGAATATATTTGGTTCCAAAGGCACAAGGTGGGTGAAGAACATGCTTTTCACAAATGATGAATCTTCAGAAAATATTCAGTCCAGAATCTATGAACGATTTGAAAAGAATTACCATATATGAATTTTCTTGAGATAGCAGTGTATGTACATCAAAAGGTAGAAGGGCAGGATCAGTTAAGATTGAATCATTGGATTCAGCTTGTTGTGTGTCAAGCGCTAAGAAAGAAGCATCATGGAGTAGATGCGATCAAAATACACTGTATACATGAAATTCTTAAAGGATAAAGATATTTTATAAATAAAGGGGGAGGAAACACGGTGCCTGTTGAGTCACTGTTGCTGCTGAATTTCTGCTGCATTCACTACACAATCATTGATTCTCAGGGTTCAGACCATATTTTTTAAGAAAGTCATTCTGCAACATTCACTTTAAGGTATTATATACGTACTCAAATTATATTGGAAAATGATACTTAGGTGCTAATCCATGGTTGTGGAGAGAGACATGGCTTTCACGACACCTTTTTAGTAAGGCCAAAAATAGAAATAAATATAGAACTTCTTGAATTTTCAAGCTGAACGTGCCATGCCGCCTTCACTAAGATACAAAATGGAACACTGTCCACACATCAGAAGCAATCCATCTTCTCTCAGAAGGTCCTGAGCTATCCAGCAACCTGGCATTACAGCATGAATTAGTGTTGTCTGATTTTTGCCCTTGAGATAAACGAGCACACTTATCATATATACTTGTACATCTGTGGTTGACTGCTCAGCACACCCAGGTACTTTCTACCTATTGCTGTTTGCTTTCACCTTCATGAAAAGACAAAAGTCTGTTGGGTCAGAGTCCTTCAGAACCAGGAAGCTCCTTCCGCAGTAGGCTCAGCAGGTAGAGTAGAACCCTTGGTCCTGAACCAGGTCAAGCAGTGTAAGCCAGCATCAGCTGAGACAAGAAGGACCCTGGTGTGAGGAGGCCAGAAGACTCTTAGAAAATGTGTGTAGATTATAGAAAGCTAAGAGTTACCCCCATCAATGTACCTGAACCCAACATTGCTCCTTTGATGAAACAATTAGAACTCAGGCCATCTTTTCATACTCTGTTGAATCTTGCTTTTATTTTGTGTCCCACTAGGTGCCCAAAACCAATTGATACTCACACAGGATGGGTGAAAGAAGGCCTTCAGAGATCCTGTCCACCCTCTGTACAAAGGTCTTATTTAATATCATTAAGTCTTGAGTGTATTACCGATTTGTAAAAGCCTAGGAAAGAACAGAAAGATAGTAAAGAGTTCAAACAAAAACACTTGTGTGAGTAGGAAAGACCACTCCAAGAAGCCATTAAGTTGTCGAATGAAAATACCGTTGCCCGGGACTGGAGAGATGACTCAGCAGTTAAGAGCACTGACTGCTCTTGCAGAGATCCCGGGTTCGATTCCCAGTTCGAGAGGAATCCGTAGCCTTCTTCTGACCTCCTCAGCATTGCAGGACACGAGTGCACTCACATATGTGCAGGCAATACACTCATACACATAAGATAAAAATATTTTCTTATACAATATTAAAAAATATTAAATAAAATATTTTTAAAAAAGAAAAGAAAATACCATTGCCAGGTGTGGGCTATCTCTCCAGAAGCTGCTGGCCAGAACAATAAAAGAATATGAATAAAATGATGTATAATCAAGTAGGAATTTAAAAAATTAATCAAGATAAAAGTAATAACAAAAAAGAAGAGAGTGGAGGGAAAGGAAACATAAAGCAATATGTTAAATAAAAAAAGAGTGAGAAAGGATGAAAGAAAAGTGTAAGAGATAAAAGATTCACAATTCGGAATAATGAAAAGATGCAACTAAAATTGTAGAAACGTACAAAGAAGTATAAAAAATAAAGACAAAATATTTGTATGCGTCTCTTCCTTCAGGGAGTTAATAGTTGATGGGAGAGACATTTTCTTCACTGGCATAACCACTTGTAAATTGCAAGTGCTCCTGTAAACACCCCTTCACCCAAGTTCCTGAAATAACCCTTATGAAACTCCATGGATAATTAAAAACAGACTTGAAATAGAAGGGGGACTAGTTACAGAAAAGGAAAGGAATCAGTGCACATATGAAGAGGCTAGACAGGCTCATAGGGGGTCACTATCAACATAATACATGAAACTGTCATCGTCAAACCTGAGATTATGTATAATTAATATATGCTAATAAATTAAGGGATAGTTACAATAAAAATCATAACATAGGAAAAGTTTTTCAAAAGAGAAGAGAAAGAGGAGGAAGAATTAGAAGTTTCTTTGCAAGTCCTCTAGGACTGAAATCTACTGGCTGAGGCAGACAATAGGCTTCAGCTGAGTCTACAGTAATCCTCTGTCTGACCCTGCATGGTGGGTTCAGCGCAGGGCTAGTGGAGGGCGTATTGTCAGTGTCTGAGCTGGGTTTAATGTAATAGCTTCCCTTCTTTCTACTAGGACCTGTTAATAGTCCCAGTGAATATATTCAGTATATTAACCTCCCGTTAGATGCATAGTTTGGGTCGCTGGAGAGATGGCCAGCAGTCAAGAGCACTTACTGCTTTTACAGAAGACCCAGGTTCAGTTCCCAGAACCCACATGGCAACTAACAACAGTCACTAACTCCATTTTCGGGGGACCCAACACCCTCTGGAAATGTTTTCTTCTATTCTGTGTTTCTTTTATCTAACGATTGCTTCGTTTTTGTTTTGGCTTCAGTGCAGTTCCACTGATCTTGTCTGTTGTTACTAATGCATTTCAAGTCACATGTAGATGCTCATCTCCCATCCAGTGTCCTGAAGCATTTTCCTTAGATTTTCTTCTACTGATTTCGTAGTTTCACATATTGACATTAGTTCATGATTTTTTGAATTGATATGTGTAACTGACAGTAAGTCAGGATCTAGTTTCATTCTATTGTGTGTGAATAGTCTATTCCTACATTATTTGTTGGAGATAGTCTTACCGTGTGTTCTAGGTTCCCTTATCAAATGTCAGTTGGCTATATACATGCATGTGTGTGGTTGTTTCCATAGTCTCTGTTCACCATTGTCTGTACCGTTGCATGACAGTTCTAAGCAACATTTCATCAAACTATATTAAAACTTCTCAAGGGAAAAGAAATAAAAGAATAATATAGATATGAAAACTATAATGACAGTAATAAAATCTAATGATACTCCAAGGAACAAAAATGAGTGACTCTCAGAGCTATGTATAAACAGCATTCACTGACAATAACTATTGGGCACATGAAAACAGGAAAATCACTGCTGACCAAACATATATTCCTGGTCTGAACTTACTGGATCTTCATTTTTTTGACGTTCTAAGAATTATTTTTTCCCATTTATTAAAGCCAGACGTAACCCTGCCTTAAAGCCTGTCTAGACAGAGGCAGGACTTCTGTCTAGAATGGCCTAGCTAGCTTGGAGCACACAGAGCAGCAGCAGAGACAACAGAGACCCCACGGCAACAGTGTGGAGGATGGGAACCAACTGCAGAACATTGTCCTCTGATCTCCACACAGGTGCTGTAGCACCCACACACCCACACTAGCATACATGCCTCTCTCTCTCTCTCTCTGTCTCTCTCAGTCTCTCTGTCTCTGCCTCTGTCTCTCTCTGTCTCTCTGTCTGTCTGTCTCTGTCTCTCTCTGTCTCTCTGTCTCTCTCAGTCTCTCTGTCTCTGCCTCTTTCTCTCTCTGTCTCTCTGTCTCTCTCTGTCTCTCTGTCTCTCTCAGTCTCTCTGTCTCTGCCTCTGTCTCTCTCTGTCTCTCTGTCTCTCTCTCTCTGCCTCTCTGTCTCTCTCTCTCTCTCACACATACACACACACACAAGTCCACTCTTCTTGGAAATAAAGACGTTTGTTAAGAAGCTCAGATGAATTTTGTAAAAATCATATTAACCTAACTTAGAGTAAGATTATACTCTAAGATCATAAGAATAAAAGGTAATTTGCTAATGCGAACACAGTCATGAATATCTGCTGTAATTTGTGTACGGCTAGTCCCTCATAGATTATGTAGTAGAGATTAGAGACTTTTAAATTATGCTTAGCTCTTCAGGTCCTTGAGTCAGTGGGTTATTTCCTCAAAATGTATCGATGTATGTTAATGGGACTTTTATTATTTTTCCCAAGAAGGTTTTTATAACAGCCTGTGCCTCTCTGCCTGTCTCCACAGTTTTTTTCTTTCTGCCTCCTGATTGATGCTGTGGTCATTTGCTTCTATGCAGCTCCTTCATCGCCATCTGTCATTGCCATCAGAGAATCTACCGCCGAGCCCTGAGATCTCCAGAGCTGCGAGCTAAATAAATGCACTTTGTTAATAGGTAGCATGCCTCTGGGATTTCATCATATTCATGGGATGTTGATTGATTAAGACAGCAAGCACCTATAAAAGTCATATGAAAGCTAGAATTTCAGCTGCCATTTCCTGGAATGAATTTTTTGAAACTTTATCACAGCTCAATGTTTGAAAGTCAGTGACATCCCTGACCTCATTTTATGAATTTATTTTAAGAAAAATGCCTATAAATCGTATTATTTATGTGTATTTAATTGTTTACATTTACTATAAAGACCCAAAATTTCTATTTAAATGACATTAATACATTATATAATTTATATGTATATTAAATATTCATAGCAATGTAAAAAAATGAGAAACATTTACACCTGAATATGTAGAAGTATCTTTAGGATTATATAATATAATTGAATAAAAATTTAAAGACCATAATGGTATGTATGTAATAGAGCAGATAAATAAATATATACATGTATATAGTTCATACTAGTTATTATCAGTGCTAGTGTAAAAATATCTCTGGAATGGATCACAGAAATTAAATGAAACTAGAAGTCTGGGTTGTGAATAGGATTATACAGTTAAGAAAGGAAGAAAGGTGTCTCAGTGTATATCATTTGGATACTGTTTTGATTTTTTAGGTTCATGTGAATATTATACTTCAAATAATAAAATTTACTTAAATTATTTATATTTAACAACATGAAATATGTTCCATAAGGTGGTAGCACGTTCTCCATTCCTCAAACTGTGAATATTAAAGTCCAAGATTCATTCCTGTCTGACCTTCAACTGTTTCCAGACTCCACTACCAAACAATTGCTGCTGGCACAGGTTGCAGATCACACACACACACACACACACACACACACACACACAAGAACTTACACACAAACGTATACATGTATGCACACATGGACAGAGACAGAATAAAGCAAAGAGAAAGAAAAAAGACTGAATTTTGTAGTGAAGAATTTAGAGGAAGTAAACTGGGTCAGTTTGCCAATGAAAAAAGCTTGCAGAAAGAGACATCCTTCCATTGTTAGTAATATTACTTTACAAGGTTTTTTAAATGGCAATTTCAGTCACTCAGTCTATAGCATATTGTCATAGGAATGTTTATGTCTACAGAACATATTCCAAATATAAGATTAATGCGTAATTGCCAAAGTTGAGAAAAGAGGATCTCAACATAGAACTCTGGCTTTTGTATGAAAATTTAAATCTTGTGCATTTTGTCTTCATTGCCCCTGCAGTTTTAGAATATTATCTGGGTTTCTTCTTTGCCTGCTCAGACATCTGCTTTGGGATCGTATGGAGACACTGAGTCATCTTAGAAAGACTATTTAGCACACCAGAGAAAGATAAAGGACCGTGATAAGGAAGCAATACTGAAGTAGACTTTATATGTCTAAATATTAAAGAGAACTTCTCAGCTTAATATATAACTCCTGCCCATTCAAAGTTGATCTTGGTTAATATGTAACCTAGGCTGATACGCTGTTTAATAACTGAGCTCAATACTAGCAAATGAGTTCTAGTTACACCTTTGAGCTGACTACAGTGATCCTAACACAGCCTAATTTCCCTTGTCAGCGTTCTATGTTCTAGGAAAATAATGAACACAATGTAGGTAAACAGCCGTAATTTGTGTTTGTCATACATTAAAGGAGACTGGTATAGACAGAAAAAAATTTAATTATGTGAACACCTTCCAGGAAGAGACTCAAAGGCAGTACTATGTTTCTTCTGACACTAATACACTTAGCTATATCCTTCAAGCAACCACAGCCTGCGTTCCTGACCTGAAACTACCAAGGGCTCCCTCTTAACTGGTGAACATAGGGCTTATTTAAACAAGGTTTTTAAACAGTCACATGGGTTCATATTCACAGTGAGGAGAGCTCTTTTATCAATATCAAATAATGATAGAAATTGTAAACTATAATTTATTCTTATTTAGTACAAACTTCTCATCTCAAGATAGAGATGAACATTAAACTTCATTTAGACTTATTTTCTTAATTGTAATAGTTTTATTTTCAAATGCTGCTTCTCACGACACCAAGGATTCCTCTTGTTTTTGCTTTTTGTTTGCTTTGCTCAGGTGCAGTATGCTTTGAGATAAACCCAGAGGGCAGTTATTTAGTGAAAACTTTCTGGCTTGCCTAGTGAACTTTGCCTTCACAGTGGAGCAGGAGGATAAAAGTCCATATGGACTTCTGTGCCCTTTGCAAACCGCAGGTATTTTCCTACAAGAGCTTCACCACTAGGGACACTTTCTCAGGGTGTGTGTGTGTGTGTGTGTGTGTGTGTGTGTGTGTGTGTGTGTTGTCGAAAGAGACAGAGAGAGGGAGAAAGAGAGAGAAAGAGAGAGATCAGTCTATGTTAAGGAGACTTTCATTGCTATGGGCTTGTAGTCACACAGAACATCATGAATACAGGTGTGTGTAGTGGAACAGACTGTTTCAGTCACAGCACCAGGAAGCCAATAAGAGAGAAAGAAGAGATGGGGCAGATGTGCCCTTTAAAGGCATGATTCTAGCCAGGCCCTGTTTTATTTAGAATTCTTTCCTTTCACCATCCTGGTCCCAGGAATAGAAGTCAGGCAGTCGGCCTTCAGTGAGCCATCCCACTAGCCGGGTTCTGTCTCTCACAGCTTCCTCACCTCACAACAGTCTAGTAAAATGTTTATTCAGTGAACAAAAACATTCATTAGGTCAGAGTCCTCTTGATCTAATCTTTTCTAGACACGCTACCAGTGACAAACCTAGAGGTGTGCTTTAGTAATCTCTTTAGTATCTCTTAATATCATCCAATCCAGATTAAACATTATAAGCATATATAGCATATTGGTTTATTGATAAACAAAGGTTCTTTATTTTCTGTTAAGTATGTGTCAGCAGGCTTCAAAATATAAAATTGTAGTTCATCATGGTGGGGAGCCATGGAGGCAGAGGTGGCTGTTGTGGGTGCAGAAGCTAAGTGCTCACATCTTCAAGCAGACACAGGAAGAAGGGAGTAACTGTAGACCCAGTAAGGCTTAAGAATTCTGTAAGCCCACCCACAGCGATGTGCTTCCTCCAAGATGGCTACACCTTCTAAGACCTCCCAAAACAGTGGCACCAACTGGAGACAAAATATTCAAATACATGGAGCCTGTGCATTCTCATTCAAACCACCACAGACACCTGTATCAAGCCTCTGCCACCCAAGGCCCAGGAACCATTGAGGAAGATGGGGCATAAAATCTGTAACAGGTAGGGATGGCCACAAGTTTGGATGGCCACAAGGTTTCCCAGGTGTCTAGAAGGCTGCTCATGTGAACTTACAGCAACAGTGACAACATGTACCAGACCCATGCAAGCTCAAACTAGACAAAACCCAGCATGGAACTGGAGAAATGGGTAAGAAGTCCCAGCCTTGGCTGAGGAACCACTGGTAACTGAAAGAGAGTGGGCTTTCTTTAAGGGTATGACTCTAAATAGGTTGACCAAGGCTCCAGTAGAAGAACTCACACTGAGGGACATTTGGGGACAGAAATCTGGCTTGATAAGTCTTAATATATATGAAAGAATGTTTGAAAATCAGGTGAGGGAACTACGAGAGGTTGCATACAGGGGACCAAAATATGATCACAATGTATATATGAAAGTCACAAAAATTCAATAAAAACAATTTTATGCCTCAAAAATATAATCTTTCAATTTTAATAAGGTTATCTTCTTGATTAACATTTGCTATATGTGCTGATGCCCTAGGGAATGAATTTGTTGAAGTGATTCATTTAAGAAATCACAGGGCTGGGCCCTGGAGAGATGGCTCAGCGGTTAAGAGTACTGGCTGCTTTTGCAGAGGACCAGGTTCAGTTCTGCACCCACATGGCATAACAACTATCCATACTCCAATTCCAGGGATCCAACCTCTGTGCTCATTACAAGACACAGGCGCACTTACATACATACAGCCATACACTCATACACACGAAATAAAAATAATAAGTAAAATATTCTTTAAAAAGAAATCCCAGGGCTGTAGAGATAGATCAGAGTTTAAGAATATTGGCTGCTCTTGCAGAGGACCCAGTTTTAGTTCCCAGCACCCACATGAAGGTTAACAGATGCCCCTAACTCCAGTTCCAAGGGATCCAGTTCCAGGCCCTTCTCTGTCTTCTTCAGGCATTTCATGCATGGGTGCAGTTACATATCTGTAGGAAAAACACTCACATGCATAAAATAAAAGTTAAAAAGTAGCAAGTAAATAAAAATATTTCATAATAAGTATTTTATGTTTACCATTTTAATTATGAGTATTTGACATATATTTGACATATATGCAATTACTAAGAGAATGATGAAAGGAAAGTTTGTTGAATTGTTCTTTGTGTAATCATTTATTTTGTAATTATTTTATTTATAACTCACATTTAGTAGTGCTGTTATTTGAATTAAACAGGCAATGGATATAAAGCTGCTGAATAAATGCAATGTTGCACAGATATTATAACCATTAAATACAATATTATTTTAATTACAATAATCAAGTGATATAATCAAGATTCACATTGAGATGGATCTAATTTAACCTGAAAATCATTGTTTAAAAATTAGCTCAAGTACTGCCTAAATTGCAGGGGTGATTCCCTAGGAAAGTACAATTTGATACAGAATCTCAGAACTGTTCCTACAAATCGGGATGTAGAATAGAAAGGGCAGTGTCTAAAGATGTAATTACCAATAAGAGCTACAGTCCTTTTCTTTGAAAGCTTACAGAATATTAATTTGTTTTTAAAAAAGACAAAAAAGAGAATGTATTAACCTTGAAGCAGTTCTAAAAAGGAAGAGTCCTGTTTTCCCAAGAGTGGGAACATTTTTATCCATTTTTCCCACTGTCTGATGGACACGGGTGCATTCTCCTATTTGGATAATACAAACTATGTAGAATACATGTAATTCAGACTTCCAAATGTGAGCTGATGTGAAAGTTCTTTTCTTAAATTACGATGAAGGATGGAGAAGAGAGAAGCATTTTACCCACAGGAATTGTTAAAAACAATTATGCTCTATGAAAAAGATGGTTTCCTTTTCCTCAATCCGTACTAGAGAAAAAAGAGCAGAAAATAAAAATAATGGCCCACGAGAGTACCAAACACATCAACTAGTGACATGACAGCTTCTTGCTGAAGCTCACAATCAAACTTGAATCAAGGTAATAAATGTATATGAATTTCAGTCTTACATGTAGGGAATTTTCCCAGTGTTTATGGAAATACCTGTATAGAACTCAAAGCTTAACTAAAATATAGGATATTACCTTCTCTGGACCAAGAACGTGTTGAGATAAAAACATGCTTCCAGTAGCAAATGGAGGCTTCCTCCAATGCTTAGTACATGATTTGGAAGAATGTGATTCTTGATCTCAGCCTTGTGAATGTTTATCTTTCTTTTTTAATTTAATTTTCAATTTTTTGAGAACTTCATACATGAGAACTGTTAGCCTTTCTTTCTAATGTATCCTTAATCTACTCACAAACATGAAATATCTTTGTGCATACTGGAAAATATTTCAAATTTGGAGAAAAACATCCTGAAAGGGATTATATGTGCTTCCTCTATTTCCCTATTTCATCTATGAAAAATAGCTAGATTCTAAGCCAATTTATTTATTAAATTGGTTCTCATTGGCTTCTAATTGGTTAAAAGGATTTAACCAAAGCAGTTGTTTATTGGTGCTGAAAGAGAAAGGCTAACACTGACACAGATTATGCTGCACAGACAAAGCTATTCAGAATCAGGCAATCATTTTATCCAGCAATACTCATTTTGGCAGAAGCACTGGCTGTTTTATGGGAAGCAGGGGGGAGTTATGGATTAAGGAATTAATCAAACTGACTTCAAATTGATTTTGGTATTAATTGATCCCCAAGGCTTTGTGTCAGTAAGTTGCAAAGGGGGAGGAGAGGTGATGGCCTTCATTAGTTTTATACCACTGTGACAAAATACCCTAAATAATTTACATAAAGATGGGTTAATATTGACTCATAGTTTCAGAGGTTTTAATCCATGTTTGGCTGCCTTTGTTGCTTAGGGACTGAGGTGGTGAAGTCTTGGCATTCAGGTATAGAACAAAAAACAAAGGGCGATTGTCCCAGTAGGTCTTTCAAGGACATGCTCCCAATAACCTGATATCTTCCAACTAGAGCCATCTCATAGAAGTCTGACCAAGGAGGGGACTCCAGGTCCACAGGCTATTGAACAAGCTTTCCACACAATAGCCTGTGCAGTGCTCTAGATGGAAACTGTACCACTTCCCTCCCCATCAGAGCTTATTCACTATTGTTGACAAAATTTCACATACATAACTCAATATATTGTGGTCATATTCACTCCTCGTTACTCAGTTCCCCACCTCCCACTTCTGATGACTGCCTTTTTATTTCCAACTAGTTTCCCTCCTTCTTTCACATGTATGCATGCTTGTGAAGTCCTTGTGTAGGTGGTCACAGCTGCTGTGCAGTCGTAATTATGATCGCCATGCCATATCCAGAAGACAGCATTTTACAGCCCTCCTCCACATCCTCTGTCTCTTGTTGTATTGTTAAGTCATGCTGCTGTCACTGGATGCCAAGAATTTGAATGCTTGTACAGAGCCAAGGAAACAGCAATGCCTCTGCCCTTTTTAATTCCCTTAGTTTGGCAAGCTTTGTGTGTCATTCTAAAAAGTATCAAAACAAGCTGCAGCATAATCTATTCATCTCTATGCCGGCATACACATAATTTGTCAGAAGACATGTCATTTGTAAATATTTCAGGTCGTGTTTTAATTAATCTCCTATTTCCTCTCTCTCAGAAGAAATTTAACAACAAATGCTTATTTTGTAGTTATGTCCCTAGTCTCAAACCTAAGCCCTTTGGTACATGCTTGTAGGAAAAGTAAATTTCACTACAATTGTGACAGCATTGCAGTATCTCTGTCACAAAGGACCCAAAGCTCTTTTTAAAAGTTTGCTTCATTTTCAGTATCTCTTCTAATAATATCTTTCAAAAAGCAAATGCTTTCACTTCTAATAAAGCCAACTTATTTATTTTTCTTTCATTTCTGATACTTTACTTTGGTTCTGTTTCTTTTTTAATATTTCATTATTTTTATTTTATGTGTATGAGTACCTGCACCCGTGTCATGGCAAGGCCTCTGGAGGTCAGAAGAGGGCATCAGATCCCCTGGAACTGAAGTTAAGGATGGTTGTTAGCCATCATGTGGATGCTGGGAATTGAAACTGGGTCCTCTGCAAGAGCAGCCAGTGCTCTTAACTGTTGAGTCATCTTTCTAGTCCTTGGTTCTGTATCTTGAATAAGAAAACAGTACAAAAGTTGTCTTGTGTGTTGTTGCTTTGTTTTAATGTTCATGTTTTTAAAAAATATTTTATTTATTATTTTTATTTTATATATATGTGTGTATTACGTGCATGTATGTGAGTGCACCCATGTCGTGCAATGCCATGGAGGTCAGAAGAGGCTTTGGTTCCCCATGAAACTGGAGTTAAGGATGGTTCGTAGCCACCATGTGGGTACTGGGAATTGAATCCGGGTCCTCTGCAAGAGCAGTCTGTGCCCTTAAATGCTGAGCCATCACTCCAGTCCTAATGTTCATGTTTTTATCTTTAGGTCCATGATTTGCTTTGAGTTAACTTTTGCTTATGGCATGAATTAACAGAGGGAAAGTTTTTTTATATGGATAGGTATTATTTTAAAATAACCTAAAGTTTTGAAATTGAATCACTCTGATAGTCTTGGTCATCGACAACTGATCCTGCCTATGGGTTGATTTCCAGCTTATTTTTTATTATCTATTTGCTTGTCTGTATAGATCACATTATCTTCTTAACAGTAAATTTATCTGAAATCTCGAAATCCTGCACTGAGAATGCTCTAAATTTGATCTCCTAAAGCAATGTATGTTTTTAAAAGTTCTATATGGGGCTGGAGAGATGGTTCAGTCGTTAAGAGCTCAGCCTTCTCTTGCAGAGGACCCAGGTTTGGCTCCCAGCACCCATGTGGCAGCTAACAGCTGTCTGAAACTCTAGTAATGATGGACCAAATTATCCTCTTCCAGCCTCCTCAGGGATTGCACTACACAGTCACACTTACATAAATGCAGACAAAACACTTGTACACATAAAATAAAAATTAATCAACTAATAAAAATTTAAATTAAAATTTAAAAATAGCTTGTAAAAGTGTTAAAAGCTCAGCATCCACTACAGAGAGAGTTGAGAGTCAGCCTGGGCTCATGAAACACTGAAAGAAAGAAAAGAAAAATGAAAGAATCAAGCAAGTTTTTTTTATTTATGAGATCCAATAGTTTAAACTTATTCTAATAGTTTTTAAACTTTTCTAAATTTGACCCTTGTTTTGTCTCAGATGCTCTTCTGATATAACTGAGGTTCAGATTCTCTATGTTCAGTCTCTTATCTTCATTTGATACTCCTGAAATAACCAAGAAATGACAAAGAAAGCCAATATCTTCTTTCCATATATTGAAACTTCCCCCCAAATAAAACAAACCATCAGTGACCTTACTTTATTGATATGACAACCACCTCAAGTATATCAGCTGTCCATCTTGACAGAAAGTCATGGTAAAGCACACTGAAATAAATGAAAATAAAATCAGCAACTTCCAAATGAGCTGATGAATGTTTCTGGAATGGAAGTGTGCACACCACACTTACTTTACAAAATGCTGGGGAGTGAACTCAAGAGTTTTTTGCAAATTTTTTATTGAATTTTTGTGTATTTCATACAGAACGTCTCAATGAATTGCAATCACTTTTGTACCCCCTTCCCCATTAGCACCCTCCCATAGCCCTCCCACTGGAAACCATACATTCCGCCATTTGTATCTTTGTGTCAAGTTAGTGTCCCCACATGTTCCTCAGTGCAAGTTCATCTACTGAGGTCTAGTCAGCCTATCCAGGGTCTCTCGCTTTAAGAAGCTCAGCTAAACCCAAAGATTTACATCTGCTAAGCAAGCACTGTAGCAACCGAGTTACATGTTCCGCTTAAATATTTATTTCTTTAGTCTTATTTCTTCAGGCATTTTATCACTTCAACAGAAAGCAGGCTAACAGAATAATGGTGTGTCATATATTCCTGAGGTCTAGTCAGCCTATCCAGGGTCCCTCGCTTTAAGAAGATCAGCTAAACCCAAAGATTTACATCTGCTAAGCAAGCACTGTAGCAACCGAGTTACATGTTCCGCTTAAATATTTATTTCTTTAGTCTTATTTCTTCAGGCATTTTATCACTTCAACAGAAAGCAGGCTAACAGAATAATGGTGTGTCATATATTCATGAATAATTAAGATTTTCTTGACTCTAAAAGCTTGGAATTAGAGGCAATGACAAAACCAGAAATAATCAACTAACAGATGATATATATGTAGAGAGATAGAAAAATGGGTTTATATTCCCTATATTATGTATTATGTATGTCATATTTAGTTATGCATCTTACTGTAAGAAACCTTGTCTTTTCTTTCAAATACTGTAAAAGTTTGTTTATGACAAGGAATTCAGTCTTTTCCCTCCCTCTTATATAACTTTTGGCATATAACAAGGAACTCTAATCTTAAACAACCCTCACCACCAGCATTTAAAACCTTTGTTTATGAGAAGACCTTGATGCATTCCTGGAACCTGATGGCCTGGGACTGACTGAATCCCTTCTCCTTTTTGACCAGCCCTCTTTCTCCTTTTTCTTTTATTTATATTGCAGTGATTCTTTGGAACTAGTCAACCAGGAAAGATTGTGAAGTCAGACCCCAGTCAACAGGGAAAAGACACAGTACTCTTGCATTAGGAGCTAGGGTAAAATCTTACCACAACCCCACTGCACATGATGTGCTTGCTTCTCCATATTTCTTTTGAGTCATGCCCCCTTCTGATTAGAAGTAACATTTGACTTGTTGAGATGCTTTAAACAGAATGGTGGTCATCACTTGCTTTGCAACACTGAACTTATTTCTAAACATTACTTATATATCTAATGAATGCCCAAATCTATATTCATGTGCATATTTATGGCCAAGTCTAAATTTACATGTATATATTTACCTCTAAAACTTTTAGATATTTTCCACAAATAAGATTTGAGTATGATTCTTAACATATAGAACTTCAACATTACCAAATTTTAGCTGGGGAAATTTACTGTGTGGCTAAATCTGGAAGCAGAAGTCACAGATATTTAGGGGGTCTATGGACAGCTATAAGCAGAAATAAAAATAAATGTACTGGTTGATGTTTTAAGTTTGGCCACATTTTTGCTGCCATCCTTATACCCATTCAGTTCTCAATAATCTAGTAGGAAGTAATATATTTCATTGTTTTCAGATGAGAATTTCAAGAGAGGTGAAGAGACTTGCTCATGTCCACACAGAAAATGGATGAAGTCATGTGACGGAAGAACCTGACTGACAAGGGAGTCAGTGGTCACTCCTGATGAGCCAGTGACCACGAGAGCCTCAAAGAAAACAGGGATTCAAGTGCCTAAGTTCCCTTAGTATTAACAGAGCTTTTTTGGGCAAAAAACAAAATGAGAGCAATATTTGGCCCATCCAGGGACCCAGCAGAATTAGATTCCTTGGTCAGCCCTTTGACAAACACATCCTCCCCATGAGAGCCTCAAAGAAAAACAGGGATTCAAGTGCCTAAGTTCCCTTAGTATTAACAGAGCTATTTTGGGCAAAAAACACAATGAGAGCAATATTTGGCCCATCCAGGGGCCCAGCAGAATTAGATTCCTTGGTCAGCCCTTTGACAAACACATCCTCCCCAAAGGGACAATTCAGACAATTATTGCTGTAATGTTAACAATTTCACCCAGAACAGTGGAATTTCCTGCTGGCAGGAGTGAAATGTGAATGGTTAGCCAGTTTCTGACAGACCTTGGAAGACTAGAGTTCAGCAGTAAGGATGATTCCTGCATCTTCTAAGTCTGAATATACCCTCAGATACCCACAGTCACACACCGGCTTGTTCCCAGCACAATAGGCTGTCTGCTCCTCTCCACAAGTACACAAGGGGTGGAGATTCAGAGGTCACTTGTGTCATTTTTCTTTGTACAGAATATTGAATTACTCTTCTCCATGTGTCAGCACGATGAGATTTGTGCTCATAATCTTTAAGCAATTTCAAAAACGCTTTAAGAAATCACAAAACTATCAAGTCCCCAGATATGTCTTTTCAGTACAGGAAAGTGACAGGCATGTTCTGACCATTTATTTAGTTTCCTCAAGTAAATTTAAAATATATCATCATTTTTCCTATAAAAATGATTTG
>NW_008330327.1:1775144-1779605 GCF_000622305.1 Nannospalax galili
AAAGAGAAGTTTCCAAAATATTTTGCCAAGTATTTAGAATCTCCAATGATTGAAAGACATTTAAGTTTCATTTAGTGGAGTATGTACAATTGGAGGAGTGTTTAATGAACATGACTTCTCAGATCGGAGTAGTCTTAGGACTCTCTAAGAACAGTTTGCAATATATATTTTGAGTATCAAAGAATACAGAGAGGAGATTCTGGTGAACTTCAGAATTTATGCCTGTCTCTTAATATATGAACAAAACTATTTCTTGATGAATTTTAGTTGATAATTCAAGGGACTGTCATCTGAAAATCATGAAATTAAATGTCTGTTGACTCAGCATTAAGAATCACCAACTGCACCTGAGTTAGAGTTTTACATAGAAAGCATGATTATTTAAAATTTTGGAAACTCAAATGAACATTGGGCTTTCAGGTTTCCACCCTTGGTAGCCAATCAGTGAATTTTTGAGGAGGCAACACATTAAAAAGTAGTAAACAGGTCTTGGGGACTCAATGGCAATGCAGAAAGAGGTGGACAGTGTATCCACTACTGTTCTGAAAAGGAACTGAAGCCTGCAAGTTGCAGCTGTTCCAAGACAATTAAGGAAAATCTTGCAGTCCAGTCAAATGTGAAACCGCTCCTCATGAGTGCTAACAGTACCTAGTGTGGGGTAAGTGTGAAGTGCTAATGGGTCTGATATTATTTCTTACCAAACTTCAATGCAATCTCATCTTTCTTTCCAGGTAATGCTGAACAATCTTTGAATTAGCTTTCTACTGCATGGCCATATCCCATAATTGTAAGAAGCAATTTTTTTTTTTTTTTTTTGCTCAGATTTCAGACTGGAGTTCATGGCTGTTTTGCCCTATAGGCTTAAGCAGGAACAGTGATGACGGAAGTACACGGGTCAGACAAGAGAGCAGCAAAAGGAGGTGACCAGGGCCAGGTGATAAGTCCTCAGTGACCTCTTTCCTTCAACCAGGTACCTCTCTCTACAGTTGCACTACCTCCCGTTAGTCTACTCAAAAATCTGAATCCATCACTGGATTAATGCATTCACAAAGACTGCCTTTATGATCCAGTCACTTCCTAAAAGTCCATTGCTAGAAAGCAAGCCCCCCATCTTGAGCCTGTAGAGAACATTTCAAATTCAAAACAAGCATCTAAGATTCTGGGAGACAACGCTTCACCGTGAAAGACATGAGAGTTGATTTGAAATTCAGAGACTTTCATTTATTTCAGCACTGAATTAATTTATTATCAATATTGAATTATTAAAATTTTGATCTACCAATCTATAGCTTATGCTCAAATTCATTGGTAAAAAATCACAAAACAGGAAAGGATGACAATAAAATAAATTATTTGACTTATTTGGTGAGAGACCAGGGTTGTAGAAAAATAAATCCAGCTAGTAGGGTAGTTGTGGATCTTTTTGGAAGTTCTACAAAAATGTCAGATGATCTGATTGACTTTGTCAAATGAATAAATTGTTTTCCTAAAAAAAGAGAGTCAACAAATCATGTTCCCAACTACTACAATGGTGAGCTGTTTTCAAACATATTCAGCATCACAGAAATGATATATTACATATTATATTTTATATATTACATGTAGTATTGGACCAAAGCAAACGAACCAGCAAAACTACACAGAATGTTTCCAGGGGAAAGCAGACAAACGACACAATGGTAGAGAGTGCAAAACTGAAAGTGGCAGATCCAGAAATGCCCCGTGAAACAGTGGCACAAAGAATGAGTGTCTTGCCATGATGAAGGACTCTTATGATCAAGGCTGAAATATACCATGGCTTGGTTATGGCGGTGTGTCACTAAAACACTGAGAAATTATTCTTGACTGCTTACTTGGAAAGAGTGTCTGTATCCTTTATGAACAATAGTTATTAGTGGATCAGGAATTAAGGCAGGCTGGAAAGGAAAAAGTGAGAATATTGAAGATATAGATAGAAATTAGATTATGTACTGGTACATATATAAAATTGTAATCTGTAGGCACAGATTTTACATATACTAATATATAGATTACATATATTTATAAATAGTGTTGATAATATATACCTGTATTAAAGGTAAAGGTATAGGGTGACGTCATTGAGCACAAAAACATAAAAAATCAGGGTATTATCATATTTCCTAGCACATTTTTTAGCTACTTCAACTTCTTCAAGTTATTTCATTAAACTTGAGGGTTTTTTTTGTTTTGTTTTGCTTTGTTTTTTGTCTTTTTGAGGCAAGTTTTTCCTGTAGCCTCAGCTGGGTTGTCACTCACTTTGTAGACCAGGCTGGCCTTGATCTCACAGAGATCCACTTGCCTCTGACTCCTGAGCGCTGGGACTAAAGGTATGTGCCACCATGCCCTAAACCTGATTTTACACACACACCACACACACACACACACACACTCACACACATACACAAAGGCAAAGTACTTTGTATAATAAGTAAAATAATGATAGATTTTTCCACAAAGAATATATCCTATAATAATCTAGTAAAAAATTTGTTATGAAAAACATGGAATCAAAATGAGTTCTCAAAACAACAAAGAAAAAACATCACACTTAAGAAACAAAAAAGAAACCAATATATTCAAGATGATTTCTATTGAGAAAAAGAGTCACTGTAAAATGTTACTCGTCACAATAATGATAGGATTCAGAAAATAAATCAGAAAAAAGACTAATTTCATAAATGAAAATCAAATTAAAATAATCACAAAATAATATAATGAGAAAACAAAAGAAAGAGAAATGAAGAGTTTTAAGAGGGTGGGTGAGGATTGCCAGTGTGAACTGAACAGGAAGGACAATGTTTAGATTCTTTCTGTAAATGGGCATAAGCAAAACCAACCCAAATAATAAGATAATGCAAAGATAAACCAGAAGAATACTATATTTTAACTCATGATTCTTCTTTAGAAGAAGCTATAAGGGCCAGGCATATGGTTCAGCAGGTGTTTGTGATTCAAATCTGAAAAACTGAATTTGATTGTACAAACTATAAAAACGCAGATGTGGTGGCACACAGCTGTAATCCCAATGTCCCTCCAGTAAGATGGTAGAGTGAGACAGGAGAGTCGCCAGAAGCTCCTCTGGAGTACATATTGCAGGGCCAGAAATCCAAAAATCCTGCGTTAGTCAGGGGGAAGGTAAGAACTGACGCACAAAAGTTGTCCTCTGACCTCCACATGCATGCTGTGGCATTGATATACACACAAATAAATAAATAACTAAATAAACATGTTTAAGATTTATTTAATTTTTAAATATGTGTGTGTGTGTGTAACTCTACATGAATACACGTGCCGCAGAGGACAGAAGAGCCCGTAAGATTCCCGGAGTCGTAGTTACAGACTGCTTCCCAGTTACTTCCTATTGTGCTAAAACACTGACCAAAACCAACTTGGGGAGCGAAAAATCAGTTTAGTGCATCTCACACTTCGAAGTCACAATCCATCTTTGAGGGCCATCAGGCAAGACTCATGACAGGCACCTAGAGGCAACCCGAAACACAAACCATGGAGGAATGCTGCTTATTGGCTTGCTCCCCTGACCTGTGCTCAGCCTGCTCTCTTATGTAACCCAAGACCACCCTCCCAAGGCTGTCAGCAATGAAAAAGCAAGTAAGTCAGAAAGAAATAAAAAATGCTCAGTTTTGAGAGAAAGGGGTCACTGGAAAGCTTAATGTTGCAGGTAAGGCATGCGCTGGAAGAGGTTTTAATTGTTCAAGAGTTTAGTGCCCTTACGGAGAGGTGTCCTGCTCTGCACTGGGAAGGGCACCCTCAGAGCAAGGTCTCACCCAGCTACATTTCTAGCTTGTGAAAGGAGAAGGCCTGATGAGTTTTCTGGTCCTATAAAACAAAATACAAAAGCGTCTGTAAGTATATTCAAGAAGACAAGAGTCAGTTGGAACCTGGCAGCCCAATTTGGCAACTTGGGCCATGTGGTACTGGCTTTGGAAGCATGAAAGATGCAATGGGGGGGTGCGATGCTTCTTTGGCAGTTTCAGAGATCTACTGAGTCCAGACAATATATGCCAGTGCTGGAGTCACCTTATGAAGGTTCTGAGGAGCAAGAAGGCCATGAGAGGTCAGTTTGTGAATCCATGAAAGTGAAGCCTGGGTTGCAATGGAGACCCCAAGATGTTGGAGATGCTAGAGCCATGAGACATCTGCCACGGAGACCCATATACAGCAAGTGGGACTAGTCCAAGAGACAGATGTATGTTGCAGGCAGCAAAAGTAGAGAGGAGGAGTCACTGAAGACCTTTGGAAGTAAAGTCCCAGACACCTTGTTGCTACAGGAATTGGTATTTTCCCTACTGGGATTCAATATTGCTTGGGTCCAGTATTTCCTCACTATGTCCCCACTCCCCCCTTTTGGAATAGGAATGTGTATTCTGTGACATTATATGTTGGAAGTATGCAATTTGTATTTTTATTTTACAGCAGGGC
>NW_008330327.1:1780627-1795075 GCF_000622305.1 Nannospalax galili
GTATTTTCATTTTCATTCAGTTCATTAAAATGGCAGCTATTTAAACCAGTATAGCTTTATTTAAACCAGTATAGCTTTACTTAAAGAGAATATTTGTATTTTCTATATTTGTATTTCATGGGAAGGTAATACCAAGGAACTATAAGAAGTTCATTTTAAGTCTTTGTTATTTACAATATGTCTTCTTGCTGGGTGTGGTGACATATGTCTTTAATCCCAGCAATCAGGAGGCAGAGACAGACAGATCTCTTTGAGTTCAAGGCCAGCCTGGTCTACATAGTGAGTTCCAGGGCAGCTGGGGCTATAGGGAGACCCTGTCTCAAAAAGAACAACAACAACAAAAAAGTGATTTCCAGATCAGCTGGAGCTACAGGGAGACTTTGTCTCCAAAAAACAAACCAAAAAAAAAACAAAAAAAAAAAAAAAAAAAAAAAGAGAGATTATACTGACTTTTAAAGTGGGACTAAATGCATTTTGAATTATAATATGGCCATGAGTCTATGGGGCTCAGGGAGTGGAATGTGGGGGTTTGAATGAGACATAGCCCCCATAGGCTCAAGTATTTGAACACTTGGTCCTGAATTGTGGTGCTCTTTGGGGAGGGTCAGGAAGGGCTCTCTTGATGGAGAAAGTGTGCCACTGGGCGACAGGCTTTCAGAGTGTATGGCCTCTCCCACTTTCAGTTCATTTTCTCTTCTTCCTCTTTGTGGTTGAAGATATGGGCTAGGTCTCCTGCTCCAGCAGCATGCTGCCAAGCTCACCCCAACCCCTTGCAATTGTAGAATCCCCATTTGAAAGTGTAAAATAAACTTTCTTCCACATGTCACTTTTGGGCATGGTGTTTTATCACAGTAACAGAAAGCAAACTACAATACCATATGTTCTAGTTTTCACAACTCCACAAAATACAAAATACCTGGCACCAAATTACTAAAAGTGATCAAATACCTAAAAAGAAAATAAAGCTTACATTTTATCAATTCAGAACTACATCAAATGCTAAAAGAAAATCTTAAAATGACTTAAAATACCCAAGGAAAGAGATACTGAACCAAATGTTTGACATTCAAGCTGAGTGTTCTTGAAGTTATAGAAGGCAATTTTTAGCAAAGGAAATAACGCATACTCTCATTTTTAAGTATTTAGCTGCAGTATAAAAGAACCACAGGGCCACATTGAGATAATGGGTGGGGAGCCAGTACGACCCTGTCGTCTCCAGAGCTCAAGTGTTGTATTAGTTACTTTTCTGTTGCTATGATAAAACACCAAGAAAACTTATGGAAGGAACAGATTCTTTCTCCCTCTGCTTCCAGAGGGATAAGTGTCTATCGGGGTGGGAGGCATAATAGAATAGGAGGCCATAATACAAAGTTTAGAGTGTATACATGTTCAAGCATGTACAGCAAGCAGAAAGGGCAAGCTGGAAGTGGGCCACGCCTGTGAACTTTGAAAGCCCACCCTGGGTGATGTGCTCCCTGTAGTCTGGCCACACTTCATCAAGGTTCCAAGAACCTTCCCACACAACAACATCAAATGACCAAGTATTTAATACTTGAGCCTATGGAGGACAATTCTCATTCAAACCAAAATACCTCTGTAATAGCATTTGTCCACTTTTCTCTTGGTCTTTTACAAGTTACTCTTGATACAAACATATCTCGATAAATGCATTTTCATGTCTGAACACAGAGTATTACAACAGATTCTGTAGCAGAAATACCCAGTGCTTCTTAACCATTCCTTTTCTGAAATTCAATCTTGAATTTTTTTTTTTTAGCATCAATTTTAAGTGGAACAAAATATAAGGGTCCCTGTTGTAGTCCTTTGTTTATCTCAGTCAACACATATTGTTACTGTTTGTGCTGGATAGCTTTAGTGTCTACTTGACACACTTGGGTTGAGGGAGCCTCAGTTGGGGAATTGCCTCCATTGGACTGGCCTGTGGCCATGTCCATGGGGCATCTTGATTTTGAGTGATGTGGGAGGGCCCAGCCCACTGTGGGTGGTGCCACCCCTGGGAAGGTGAGTCTGTGTTACATAAGAAAGCTGGCTGAGCAGGGGCCAGGGGAGCAAGCCAGCAAACAGTGTTCCTCCATGGCCTATTCCTCCATGGCTCCAGCTCCTGCCTCCAGGTTCCTGCCCTGAGTTTCTACCTTGGGCTCCCTGATGAACTGTGACCTGGGAGATGTAAGACAAATAAACCCTTTCCTCCCCAAGTTGGAAGTTGTCAGAGTGTTTTGTCATAGCAATGAAGAAACAAATTTGGACACTGTTTCAAGTCAAAATTCTCTTAGAGATCTGGTTAAAGAATAAAATAGGAGCTGAACATAGCTTATTTGTAGAGGGCTTGCTTAGCATGTGCAAGGCCTTAAGTTCAATAATCAGTATACCCTAAAGTGAGTTCACACAAAAGGAAAAAGATACAAATAACCAGCAAACAAACTTTATGACCGAAATTTCCAAGACACTACAAAATTTTAAAATAGTAAGCAACTAATTATTTTTCTTTAATAAATTACTACACACTCAATGTTGATAAAATTCTAAAATTACCAAATTTGTTACTAGTTTTGATAATGTGCTCATCTACATGAGGCTCCAAGTTTCCTCAACATTATCTGGGCGAGGCAGAGAAAATTAATAGACCCTGAAGACTCCTATGATAAAAAGCAAAGCTGTCTTTCTGCTCACGATGCTCTTTGTACATTGGCAACATGACAAATGTACTTTGAAATATTGGCATTGAGTTTTCAGTTTAAGTCTTCATCATACAATGTTGCACAATTTCCTCAGTACAAATGTCACTGTTCACTTTGACTTTTCATGGGAAGTACAAGAATATAATACTTAATAGATAAACAAAGGAGAACTTTGCAAAGCAAATAGCACTTATTTGCAAACTCTAAAACAATTCCAACAGCCTTATTGTGTTGCCAGGCAATTAGTAAGCAACCATTAAAGAAACAAATTATATATAATTACTATATATATTAATATTATGCATACATATGATTGTAAAGAAAGTAAAGCTAGTAAAAAATAAGCATGTAGAAAATAATGGATATTAGTATATAGAACTGACGTTCTGGAACATTGCTCACTAGTAATAGTGTTTGAGATTGTTTGAATCAATGTTCACATTCTATTTGGAAAAGTTTTCCTTTCCACTGAGAAACTTTGTATTTTTATCATCTTGGGTGCTGAGCATGAAATTCAGTATAATATTGAATAGAAAAAAATGATTTTCTTTATATTTCATTCAGTGTAAGGAGTAAACATTCAATTGTGTACAATTACATGCAATTTTGCTTAATCATCTCCATGGACACTCTTTATCAAGTCTGGAACCTGAGAAATTTTAAATATAACTTTGCTTGGAATTTGATCAGTTTTTCTTTTTACAATGGAAGAGAGAATTACTTTTGTAATTAATATTTTAGCGCTATTGTAGAATATTCATATATTTTTGTGTGCAAACCAAATTTTGCATTTCTGAGATAAGTGCTATTTGCTCAGCATATATCACAAGCTTTTTTATTATAACTCAGTCAGCTAACTTTTGTTACACACTTTTGCTGCATATATATATATATGTTACTAATTTTTAGTTTTCTTTATTCTAGCATCTATGACTTGGAAATTATGTTGTGGTAGGTTGAATGACAGTGATATGCTAGATTTAAATTTGTTTGGTTTTGATTTATTTTTCTATTATTACTATTTGGTCTTTTTTGAGACAGATTCTCCCTGTAGCCCTAGCTGGCCTGGACCTCACAGAGATCCACCTGCCTCTGTCTTCTGAGTGCTGGGATTAAAGGTATGTACCACCATGCTCAGACTTATTTTTTATTTTTATTTTTATAGCTATATTTTTTCTTAATGTGATTCTATATTGTTGGGTATTGCTAGAGTCAACTGAATTCTATTTTCGTTAGTGTTTGACTCCTGTTTCTGCATTTGATAGCATGTAGCTCTCTTACCCTTATATTTAAAGTGCTTCTCTTGGGGCTAGAGAGGTAACCCAGTGGTTATGAGAACTTGTTGCTCTTTAACATTTTTTAAATTTAATTTCTGAAGATTTCATTCATCTTGATCATATTAAGACCCCCTCATCTCCTTGAACTCCTCCTAGAACCCCCACCAGATTTCATTCATTCTGTCATATGTAAAATCCTACAGAGCCAAGTTTGTGTCCCCAAACTGTGTGAGTCCATCCATTTGACCTTGGTAAACCTGTCTAGTGTTGCTCCCTTAAAGAAAACCAAGTCTCCCTTTTCCAGCAGTCATCATCAGGTACTTGCTGCTCTTTCAGAGGATGAGAGTCTTGTTTCCAGCACCTAAGCTAGATGGCTCACAACCTCCTTTTACTCCAGCTCCGGGAGAGCCAATGTTGAGGCCATCATAAGTGCCTACAAACACATGTACATATCCACACATAGACACATTTACATAAGAATAATTAAAAATAAAATATTACATTTAAAAATAAAATAATGTTTCTCTTATAAGCAAGCTATAATTTTGTATTACTTTTCTCTAAAAGCACAATTTCTAAATAATTACCTTTTCTATTTTCCTTTGCTTTTGCTTTTTTCTTAAGACAGGGTCTTGCTGTTTCCCAGGTTGGCTCTATGCTCATGACGTTCTGATTCTGCCTCCCTATTTTGGGGATTACAGATATGTGCCCCAGGCCTGAACAGACATCTGTCTGCCTTTGAATAAGAATATTTAGTCCACTTATATTTAACATAATTATTGATGAAATTTAAAACTATTATCTTGCTATAAGCTTCCATTTTTCATTAATTTTTCCCCTTGGAATACTTGAGGTTATTTTCCCCCCAACGATTTTATATCTGTTTTATGCACAATTTATTTAAAATACTTATTTCATTTTTTATAACATTCTACATACAAATAGCTTTCACTTCTTCACACATTATGTAAGAAATATACAATAACCTCTTTACATCTCTCATCATCATTTTTCTTCTAAAATTGCTGTACATAAGTTATCTTTATTCTATAAAGTATATTTTCTGGATATAATCCATTAACATTTGTGAATTATCGGTGTGAAGATTTTTTCACTTTATCTACATATTTCTTATTTCTAGTGGTATTCACTTTTTTGTAGATTCAGATTTTACTTGCAGTCCTATTGCTCTCTAACAACACTTCTCCATGAGTGCTCAGCTGTAGATGGGCCAGCTTATCAACCTTCCTCTCTAAGGGTCAGGGAACATCATGAAAGATGCCAGAGGAGCATAACAGCTGGAAGATGGGGGAGAGTTTTGTTGAGATACTGTCCTCTGCACAGAACATGATTGATGTACACATGAGGTCAAATCAGCTGTAGTTACCTGGCTATGATCAATCCAGATAAAAACTGGAGCATGGAAAGGGAAAAGGCTCCCAGGGCACCAAGCTGAGAAGGTACTGGCTATTGAAGGCTACTGGGGGAGGGAGAGTCACTTTTCTTTGGAGGTACGGTGCCTTGTCCCACTAGATGACAGTACACCCATGTACAGAAGGGCAGCACAAACTAGACTCAGTGAAATATTAAGGATATTAAGGTGGTAAGGAGATGTATTAGATGGGGTAATTGAGAGTTGGAAAGAGGGTGTGGCCGGCTACATATGATTAAGGTTCATCATATACAGGTATAAATTTCCAAGACTTAAATAGAAGAAGAGGAAGCGTGAAGAAGCCCTGATTAAGTGCACATTCAGCAACATGCTAATTTTCATGTATTTATGTAGTTTCTACAGTTTCCATCATTACTAAATTTTAACTTTATGGCAATGTAGACAGAAAAATGTTTTTGGATTTCAGCGTTTTAAAATTATTTAGGCTTGGTTTGTGTTCTGCAAAAAACTCTCCTTTAGACAAGTCTTCACATGCTGATGAGAAGAATCAGTCTTCTGCAGCTGCCAGTAAAACATTCTGAGTTTATTCTTAATGTTCATTGTTTTTTTTAATACTTTATTTTTTTACAGAGCATAGGGTAGGGGTTTATTTATAGGACAGTGGGCACCCCACATTTACAGCTGTGCCATAAAATCCACACTCAAATACAGATCATGTGACCTCCCAACAGCTGCACAAAATTGTGAGAGGGGTGCCTCTAGGTGTTCTTAGCTTATATATATCCTTTGCCCATCCCCCCACATGCAGCTAAGGTCAACTAATTGGGTTGGGGGATAACTAACTCTCCCCTCAACTCCTTGATGAGCATGGGAAGGAGGTGTGACTATAGCTTGCCAGCATAGTGGTCACAGGACATTCCCAGTTAACCCTCCACCCCTTCCTCTGGCTCTTACACTCTTTCTGCCAACCTCTTCCACAAAAGTCCCTGAGCCTTGGAGGCGGGAGGGGGGGGGTAGCCTTCCATTGTGGCTAGGCACTGAACTTTCGGGTCTCTGCATCATCTGTTTTCCGTGGGCTGTTGACCAGTTTCAGTGGGATTCCGTCTAGTATAAAAACACACAGCAAGAAACAAGAACATCTAAGCAGTGACTGCTATAATAACCTAAGGCTGTAAACACAAATGCTTGGTTGGTACTTTAGCAGGTGCATCATCTCCAGTGTTGATTTGTTTTAAATTAACGTATAAATGAATAGGCTTCGGTATGGCATTTTCACACACATTTTGGTTTGGTTGATCCAGCCAGGCTCCTCTGCCCCATTGCCCAGACTGCTTGCACCTTCCCTCCGCTAGTAGCACCTGTTCTGCTCTCAGGTAAATGTATTCTCTTACTCAGCCCCAGCCTCTTTCTAACAACCTCTTTTACCCTCTTATTTTTTCCTGTCTGCTTTCATGACCTATATCCACATTCACTCCCACATATACACATACATAAAAGCTAGGATCCACATATAATAGAGAATATTCAGCATTTATCTTTCTGAATCTGTGGGTAACTTCACTTGACATTTTCCTGAATAGCTTTTTGTACTGTTTCATTGCTTTATGTTTTTGGCATCTTATCTGTGATATGTCATGGAGAGGTTATTCTCTGGTCATATTTATTTGGAGTTCTAAATGCCTCATATTAAGAAATTATTTCTTTTTGGGGGGAAATTCTCAGCTATAATTTTACTGAGTAAATTGCTAATTTTTTAGACATTATCTCAGCTCCTTCTTCTATGCTCTAAGTCTTATATTTGTCCTTTAAACACATCTGAGAGTTTCGAGATGTGGGGGTCATGTTTAGAAAGTGCTTCTACATCTGTATGTATTGCTCTACCGTGACTTTCATCCCTGAAGTTCATCCTTTTGCTTGGTCTTGTCTGTTAATGCACCTTTCCATTGTACTTTTTATTTTGTTGATTGATTCTTGCATTTTTTCAGAATCTCTATTTGATTATTTTTCAGCATCTCAATTTCCTCAGTAAAATTTCCTCCAAGATACTACCTCGTCAGTTTCTTTTCGTAGACTTGAATTTGTGTCTTTACTTCACTAATCTACTTGAGTCCCGTATATTGGCATTTATCCCTTTTAAATAGGAGTCTGGAATCTTTTTCTACTACCTCTGCTTTCTTACTATCTCTGTTTTCTGATACTGAGATGTTAAAAGCTTGTGGGGTGTCATAGTGGACTATCTCATGGTTTTTGTCATGTTTCATGCATCGGGTAGGGTACACGTGTTTACTGATTTGTAGCTTTCCACCTTTTCCCACTGTTGTTGTTTCATTTTACATGAGACCCCTAGTGAGGTGTCTTCATTTGGATTTGTTTCCAAAGGTATGCTGAATATAATAGCATATATGACTTTAGTGCCACTGTTAACAGTACAGGAAAACACTTATGACCTCTATAAGGTTTAGAAAGAGCAAATTAGCTTACTGGATATGGAGAATGTAGTTTAGGTTTCATTAAGGATACAGGAACTTGAATAGTGTAGTTGGTAACAGTGGCTGGGGTCTGGGCTGGGTGTCCCAGGTTCTTTGTCTCTTATTCAAAGGAAATAAAAGCCCACACGGATTGAAAATTTGTAAGGAAATTTTATTCAAAGCAAAGCTACAGAACAGATCAGAATACATTGCAGTGGGCCTTCTATATGTAAGAGCTCAGGTTTCTCCTTGGGGTGTCTTTTTACGGAGTCTAAAAGAGGAAAGGATGGTTACTAAAGGGTGTAGTTTGTATGCTGATTGATACCTTAAGCTATGTAATCATTTCTCTATTGAACATGTGTCTTCCCACTGTGCATCTTATTTTAATCATGTATGTATCCAACTATGCAATGGGCAGTGCTATTGGGGCTCGGTGGGTTAAAAGAAAAAAAGTAGAGAATATGAGGTTGGGAGGGCAACATTCTAAATGTTGCCCCTGATTTATTTCTCCAAAATCCAAATTAAGTCATGTTGTTACAGGTTTACAATTCTTTAGTAACTTTTATGATTTTTCTCCTTTTGTTTTTGAAATTTTTATACATGTACATAGTATATTTTGATAATATCATAAGAAATTGAAGGAATGGCTGTATGTATCACATGTTGCTTTTTACTTCCAAAGAAGAAAGTCATTTCAAGTAATTCATTTAAGGTGTCACAATCCTTCCTCCAGACAAACTTTCCTAACATATCTCCAATCTCCCTCCTAACTTCATGCTTTTCATTTTTTATAACCAAGTCCCACATTCACAAACGTGTGAGGTCATCCACTGAGATCTGGGGAACCTACCAATGACTACCACACCCATCAATTCCGTATAACATGTCTGCTAGGGAATCAGGAGCCCCAACCTCCGTTATTCCGGAAATTTTAAAAAATATATTTTATTTACTTTTTATGTGAATGAGTGTTTTTCCTGAATGTATATAAGTGCACCCATATTGTGCAATGTCCATGGAGGTTAGAAGAGAGCATCGGATCCCAGGAACTGGAGTTATATGCCTAAGAGTGATGTAGCTGGGACAGATGGTAATTCCATTTCTATTTTTTGAGCGTCCTCTAGACTGACTTCCAAAATGGCTGCACAAGTTCACACTCCCTCCCAGTGTGCAAGAGTTTCCTTTGCCCACATCCACACCAGAGTTTGTTTCCCTTTGTAGTCCTGATGGTGACCATTGTGACTGGGGTGAGGCAGAATCTTAAAATGCTCTCCATCTGAATTTCTCTGGTAGTTAAGGCTGTTGGACACTGTTTGAAGTGTTATTTCCTGTTTAGATTAATTCTTCTGACTAGCCCAGTTTCTTCATAATATTTTATTGATTCCAGAATTTCATAGAATGTATTTTATCGCATTCAGACACTCTCCCTTGTTTCCAATTCCTCCCTACAACCCGCCCCCAATTTCATGTCCTCCATTATTATCTATCCATTTATTTATTTATTTATTTATTTATTTATTTATATTGTTTCTTAAAGGCCTATTTATTCTAATCTGTGCCACTCACATGTTCCTAGGCATAAGTCTTTGCCCTGGAGTTCTGTCAACCTGCCAGGCATCACATCAGTAAGAAAAACTGACTCTCCTAGCATGCAACTACCAAATGCCAATAGATTCTGTGCTAGGGCTGTGATTTCCTGCCCGCCTCCTTCATCCATCCTGGGCCCCTATCTGGCTTGGTTTTCCACAAATCTTTTGTACACTCCCAGGAATGCTGTGGGTTCGTATGTGCAACCACCCCATGGTGTTCAGACAATCCAGTTTCCTTGTATTCATCTACCATCTTTAGATCACACAATCATTGTGCCCCCATTTCCACAATGATCCTGACGAGAATGTGCAACATAAGTGCTGCATTTAGGTCTGAACACTCCATGGTCTCTTATTTTCTGCACATTGACTATATGTTTCTTTCTGTGTTAACTTCCATCTACTGCCCAGGATAGCCAAAATAATCCTGAACAAGAAAAGAAATGCTATAGAAGGTAGGTGTGGTGGCACATGCCTTTAAATCCCAGCATTCAGGAGGCAGAGGCAGGAAGACCTCTGCGAGACTGAAGCCAGTCTGGTCTATATAGTGAATTTGAGGCCAGCTGGTGCTACAAGGAGACACTGTCTCATAAAAATATGCTGGAGGTTTTATATATGATTTCAAAATATATTGAAGAACTATAGCAATAAAAACAGCATGATACTGGTATAAAAACAGACACATTGATGAATGGAAGAGAACTGAGGACCCAGATTTAAATCCACATACTTACAGTCACCTGATTTTTTAAAAGAGGGCCAAAATTAGATAGATATTGGACAGATGATAACATTTCAACAAATGGTGCTGGGCCTTTGTCTTACTGTTTTAGCTAAGACATCACACACTATCTTCAATAGGAGTAGGGAGAGTGGACACCTTTGTCTTATTCCTTATCTTGGTGGGAACACCTTGAGTTTTTTTTCAATTACTATTAGGTTTTCTTCAGTTTTGTCTTATATAGAGTTTATAATATTGAAGCTTGCACCCTCTGTCCCTTGTCTCTCCATGACTTTTATTCTGAAGGGGTGTTTGGAGTTTCTTAAAGGCTTTTTCTGCATTTAATGAGATGATCCTATCATCTTTGGCTTTGAATATATTTGTGATGACATTTATTGATTTATATATGTTGAACAATTCATGCACCTCTGTAATGAAACCAATTTGGTTGTGTTGAATGATCTTTTTGAAAAGAACTTGAAATCCATTTTCCTTTCTTTATTGAGAATTTTTGTTCATTCGGGAGATTTAGTATGAAAATCTCTTTTCCTGTCTTTTATTGTGTGTGTATTTAGTTTTCATGTCAGTAATACTGGCTTCATAAAAGACTTAGGAACCCTTTCATCCTTGTCTATTTCATGGACTAATTTGAGTAGCACAGGTGTTAGTTCTTCGGAGCTCTGGTAGAATTCTCTAGTAAATCCATCTCATCCTGAGTTTTTATCAGTTGGTAAGAATCTTATTTTTGCTTTAACATCATTGCTGGTTATGGATTTAAAATTATATTTTACCTTCATTTAATTTTGGTATGTTGTATGAATCTAGGAATTTGTGTTTTTTTAGATTTTCCAGTTTCACAAAATAGATGTTTATAAGGCGCGTCCTCATCGTTTTCTGAATTTCATCAGTATGTGCACCAATGTGTCCTTTTCATTTTTTGTTTTCTTTTAAAATTTTTTTCTGTTTTTAAGAATTCCGTACATCAGTATTGTCTTTGCATTATTTCTGTCTTTCCCAGTCCCTCACCCGCCCCTCCCATGTCCTGCCACTCTCATTGCAATTTCTTGTTCTTTTCTTTGATTATTATTGTTACATGTACATACATAACATTTATAAATACATACACACACATATATACATACATATATGTACTGAGTACATGAATCCATTTAGTGGTGCTTGTGTGTACCTGTGTTTAGGGAAGTCCATTTGGGTTTAAATAACCTCTCAGTGACCCAGTCCCTGTAGAAAACTCATTCTCCCCCACTCAGCATCTATGGGTAGCTCTCCATCTTGAGGTGGGATCCTGTGATATTCCCCCACCTACCCTTTCATTATTAATTTTGATCTCCATATTTCTTTTGGTTAAATTCAGTATTTATCAATATAGTTTATCTTTTCAAAGAGCCAAGTGTTCGGTTAATTGATTCTGTTTTGGTTCATTTCTATGTAATTAATTTCAGCACTACATTTGATGAGATCTTCTTGTATATTGTTTTTGGGTTTGGTTTACTCTAGTTTTTAGAGTCTTCAGATGCATCATTAAATAGCTGGTGTGAGACATCTTGAATTTTTGGTGTGGGTACTTAGAGCTAAAACCTTGTCTCTCAAGGATGCCTTATTGTGCTGTTTATATTTTGGTATATCATTTTTTCATTTTCATTCAATTCCAGAATTTTTTTATTTGCTTCTTGATTTCTTCAGGGACGAAATATCATTCAATACTATATTGTTTTGTCTGCATCAGTTTGCGTACCTTCTATTGTTGTTATTGCTGTTGATATTTAGCTTTATTCTACTGTAGTTTGATAGCATGCAGGATGTTATTTCAATTATCCTGTATTTTTCAAGATTTGCTTTGTGTCGATATGTGCTCAATTTTGGAGAAAGTTCCAAAATGTGTATTACAAAAGTGTGTATTCTTTTATATTTGGATGGACTATTCTATAGATGTCTGTTAGGTCATTTTGATTTATGGTATCATTTAACTCCAGTGTTTTCCTGGAAAGTTTCTGTACAAATGACTTGTTTATTAATGAGGGTGGGGTATTAAAATAGCCCACTATCACCATTTTGAGATAAATTTTTGGTTTTGTGTTTAGTACTATTTCTTTAATGGAACTGGGTGGGCCAGTGTTTGGTGCCTAAATGTTTAGAATTACCATAGCCTCTTTGTGGATTGTTCCTCTCATGAATATGAAATAAATGTACCCTTTTGATTAGATTTGGTTTGATTTTGTCAGATCTTAGAGTAATTACAGCTGCTTGTTTCCAAGTTCCATTTACCTTGGTTAAATTTTCTCATTCTTTTAACATTCTTAAGGTATGTCTATCATTGATGGTGAGCTGTGTTTCCTGAAGGCAACAAAAAGATGTATCTTATTTTTTAATCCAATTTTCTAGTCTGTGACTTTTTATTGGGAAATTGAAACTGTTAATATTCACAGTTATTTTTGAAAATTGTATACTAATTCCTATAATTATGGTCATTTTGTGATGTTTCCTTAAATAGCTTTTGATAAACTTTCCTAGTATTATTTCTTTTCTGTTATCACTTGGGTCTGTTTATTCTTTTCTTCAAACTGAAATAGTCATTCCAATGTCCTCTATAGAGGTGTCTTAGTGGTCCTAAACTACTTTAATCTGTTTTTATTATGAAAGGTATTTATTAATCCAATTTAAATGGATAGCTTTACTGGGTATGACACTCATCTTTGATAGGTGATCTTTCAAAACTTAGAATACATCTATCCATGCCTTTTTGGCTTTTAAAGTTCCTGTCTAATAATAAGATGTCATAGTGATGGACTTATCTTTATAAGTGACTTGGCCTTTTGCTCTTGTACCTTTCAATTCCTTTTCACTGCTCTGTGGTTTTAAGGTTTTATCAGTAATATGCTGTCAAATGTTTATTTTCTGGTCCTGTCTATTTGGTATTTAATAGACTTCTTGTGCCTGGATGGATATTTCTTTCTCTAGATTTGGAAAATTATCTTTGATGATTTTATTTAAAATATATTATATACCTTTGGAATGGTATACTCCCTTTTCTAGCTACAAATCCAAAGCGCATGTTCTTATCCTGTTCCAAACAAGTATTGTGTTTCAATTATGTATTTTTATAAGTTTATCACTGACCATTTCTGGATTATCTAATTCCTCTATGTTGCCTTCCAGCCCTAATATTCTGTGTCCCAAATGATTCATTTTATTGTCGAGGCCTTCCATTGAGGTTTTTATTTGGCATATTGAGTTTTTCATTTCTAACATCATTTCAGTTTGGCTTTTTCCAGTGATTCTCTTTGTTGAATTCTCATTTCTTGTTTGAATGTCCTTATTTCATTCAGCTCATTGCTTTTGTTCTCTTGAAGTACATTCATAACCTCTCAGAAATATTTGGAAATAGTTATAATCATTTTTTTGAATTCTTTTTGTGGAAATTCTTCTGGGTCATTCTCATTGGAGCCTGTCTTAGTTTGTTTCTCCATTGCTGTGACAAAATACTCTGACCAAAACCAACTTGGGGAGGATAGGGTTTATTTTATCTTACATCTCCTGGGTCACAGTATATCAGGGACCCCAAGGTAGGAACTCAAGAACCTGAAGGCAGGATCTAGAGCACAGGCCATGAAGGAACTCTGCTTACTGGCTTGCTCCCCCTGGCCCCTGCTCAGCCTGCTTTCTTATACAACACAGGCCCATCAGCCCAGGGGTGGCACCAAACAAAGTGGGCTGGGCTCTCCCACATCACTCATCAAGCAGACCCCATGGACATGGCCACCGGCCAGTCCAATAGAGGAAATTCCCCAACTGAGGCTTCTTCAACCCAGGTGTGTCAAGTTGACACTAAAGCTAACCAGCACAGAGCCCATTATCATGGATTAGTAATTTTTTGAGGAGATTTACTGTCTTGGATCTTCATGTTGTTTTTGTTTCTTGGCTGGGACTTGTACTTCTGGAGTTAACTGGTTGAGTTCAACATGACCAGGATCAGAGGTTCTATGGACAGAGGACCTACCAGTTCCAGTGCTAGGGGAACTGAGTAGGTTTGTGCTGGTGGTCAAGGTTCAGAAATTCCCTTACCTTATAGCAACAGGAGATCCGGGTTTGTCGAAGTTTATGCTGGGGACTCAGAATCACGGGACCCCTTCCTGTTCAGAGCAGGAAGCTACAAGGATGGCAGATATTTTGAGTCAGTGTCCATGATCTGAGTACCCTTTAGCTTACGGCATCTATCACTGAGAATTGTGCAGGTGATAAAAGTTTGAATCTAGTGCTCAGGGTCTGGGGACTCCTTACCA
>NW_008330327.1:1795198-1799234 GCF_000622305.1 Nannospalax galili
CCCTCTTACATTTTGAAATGATCAATACCATGTAGTTTTCCTACAAATTCCTAAAGTGTCACTTTTGTTTCTAGACTTCCTCACCTAGGCTACACTTGGGATGTTCTACGGTCACAGAGCACTTATACATAAACCATAACTACCAAAGATTTTGTATACGGCAAGGACATGGTGAACTGATACATATGTTTTCATATCAAGGATCTAGCAGCAATAGTGCCATCTTCCCTCTCATGCCAGATGCTATGTGGTCCACATTTTCTTCCCTATGCTTATAGGAATGAAAGTATGATTAATGAAAGGCAATAATAGAGGCAAAATTATCCCATCAAGGAACAGAAAATGTTCAGTATTGTTGTAGAAATTAGGAGAACTGTTTCCAATAATAAACTACGCTACATGCCAAGTGCTACAAAAGTTCAGATTAGGCCAAACACTTGTATGGTTCTGAACATATTACATTAATTTCATATTCAAGCTGTACTTAATACATTTGCTATTTAATCTTATAACTGAGGCATCATTGTATCCATTTTATTGGCCTAGGCAGTAGATCCATATACAAACTCACATTAGTACAGAAGAAAAGCAGAAGAGTACAGGAAGATTAGCAATTAAACAGGACTTTAAGACACAGATTAACCCCAGCTCTGTAACAGCAGGGGACTTCAGTACCCCACTGTCTCCATTAGAGAGGTGAACAGGACAAGGAATAAACAGAGAGACATCTGAATTAAACCATGCCATACTACCATACAGCAAATGGACCTAACAGACATCTTTTGAATATTCCACTCAAACACCAAAGAATACATTTTCTACTCAGTACCCCATAGAACTTTTTCAAAAATTGACCACATACTGGGCCACAAAACAAACCTCAATAAATACAAAAATATTGAAATAATTCCATGCATTCTATCAGACCACAAAGCAATAAAGCTCAAAATCAACACTGGACAAAGCCCTAATCCCTGCATGAACTCGTGGTGATTGAACAAAACAATTCTCAACAATGAGTGGGTCAAAGGAGAAATTAAGAAAGAAACCAAAGAATTCCTGGAATTCAACAAAAAGGACAATACAACACAACACAATCTCTGGGATATATTAAAAGAAGTCCTAAGAGGAAAGTTTAGAGCACTAACTGCCTACATTAAAAAAATTAGAAAGAGCCCAAATAAATCACCTAACACTGAAACTCAAGTCACTGGAAAGGCAAGAACAAATGAAACCCAAACCCAGTAGAAGAGAAGAAATAACAAAAATGAGAGAAGAAATTAATGAAATAAAAACAAAGAAAACAATATAAAGAATCAATGATCTAAGAGCTGGTTCTTTGAAAAGCTAGACAAGATAGACAGACCCTTAGTCCAGTTAACCAAAAGAAAGGGCAAATACAAATCAACAAAATCAGACGTGAAAGAGGAAACATCAAAGCAGACACCCAAAAGATCCAGACCATTATAAGGGAATATTTTAAAAACCTATATGCTACTAAATCTGAAAATCTAAAAGAAATGGATGGAGATCTGAAATCATGGGAACCACCAAATTTAAACCAAGAAGAGCTCAACACTTTCAACAGACCCATAACATATAAGGAAATTGAAAAAGTAATACAAAGCCTTCCATCTAAAAAAACATCCAGGCCCAGATGGATTTACAGTAGAATTCTACCAGACATTTAAAGAAAACCTCCAACCAATACTATTTTTTTTAATTTTTTATTTTTATTTTATGTGTATGCATGTATTGCCTGCATGCAGGTAAGTCCACCTGTGTTGTGCAATGCCCATGGAGCACAGAAGTGGCTGTTGGATCCCCTGGAACTGGAATTAGGACAGTTGTTAGTTGACATGTGGGTGCTGGGATTCAAACCTGGGTCTTCTGCAAGAACAACCAGTGTTCTTAACTGCTGAATTATCTCTCCATCCCCCACCAATACTAATTAAATTATTCAAAATGATAGAAACAGAGGGAGAACTTCCAAATTCCATCCATGAAGCCAGCATCACTCTAAATCCCAAACCGGATAAAGACACAACCAAAAAAGAAAACTATAGAACCATATCCTTAATGAACATGGATACATAAATTCTCAAGAAAATACTTCAAACTGCATGCAGACACACATCAAAAAGATCATTCACCATGATCAAGTAGGCTTTTTCCCAGAGATGTAGGGCTGGTTCAATATATGCAAGGCAATAAATGGCTTAATAATATAAATGAACTCAAAGACAAAAACCACATTGTCACCTCAAAAGAGGCAGAAAAGGCTTTTGACAAAATTCAGCATGAATTTATGTTCAAAGTCCTAGAGGGAACTGGACTGGAGGGGGAACATACCTCAACATAGTTAAAGCCACATACAAAAAACCCACAGCCAACATCATTCTAAATGGAGAAAAACTGGAAGCATTTCCATTAAAATTAGGAATCAGACAAGGATGTCCACTATCTCCACTTCTTTTCAATGTAGTGCTTGAAATTCTTGCTAGAGCAATAAGACAGGAGAAGGACATTAAAGGAGTACTAACTGGAGAAGAAGAAATCAAACTATCACTTTTTGCAGATGATTTGATACTATACCCAAGAGATCCCAAAACTTCCACCAGAAAACTCCTAGAACTGATCACACTTTCAGTATAGTGGCGGGTTATAAAATCAATCTACAAAAATCAGTAGCCTTTATATACCAATAACAAGCGATTTGAGAAACAATACAGGGAAATGCCCCCATTCACAACTGCTGCAAAAAATAAAATAAAATATCTTGGAATAAATCTGACCAAAGACACCAAAGATCTCTACAATGAAAACTTTACATCATTACAGAAAGAGATTGAGGAAGACACCAGGAGATGGAAGAACTCCCATGCTCACGTATTGGAAGAATTTATATTGTGAAAAGCAATATATAGATTCAAGGCAATCCCAATCAAAATCCCCATGACATACTTCACAGAATTAGGAAAAACCACCCTTACATTAATATGGAAGCACAAAATACCCTGAATAGCCAAAGCAACACTGAACACAATGATCTGCTGGGGGGATTACTATACCAGATCTCAAAGTATACTACAGAGCTATAGTCATAAAAACAGCATAGTAGTGGCACAGAAATAGACACATAGATCAATGGAACATTGTTGAAGATCCAAACCCAAGTACACACAATTTCAGCCACCTGACACTTGACAAAGGTGCCAAGAACACACAATGGAGGAAAGATAGCATCTTCAACAAATGGTGCTGGCAAAACTGGATCTCCACCTGTAGAAGAATGAAACTAGATCCTTATCTTACATCTTGCACAAAAGTCAACTCCACATGGATCAAAAACCTCAATGTGAAACTGGAAACCCTGAAACTATTAGAATAAAATATTGGAAGTAACTTACAAGATATAGGTGTAGGAAAGGACAGAAGTTGCTCAGGAATTAAGGTCAGCAATCAACAAGTGGGACCTCTTTAAACTAAAAAGCTTCTGTACAACAAAAGAAACAATCAAAAAAGTGAAGAGAAAACCCAGAGAATGGGAAAATATCTTCAACAATGACACATCTGACAGAGGTTTAACATCCAGAATATATAAAGAGCTCAAAAAACAAAGAACTGAGAAACCAAATGACACAATAAAAAAATGGGCTAAAGATCTAAACAGAGAGTTCTCAAAGGAAGAAATAAAGATGGCTAAGAAACATCTCAAAAAGTGTTCAACATCGTAAGTAATTAAGGAAATGCAAATTAAAACCACCCAAAGATATCACCTTACCTCAATCAGACTGGCTAGGATCAAGAGAACAAAGGATACCAAATGCTGGCAAGGATGTGGAGAAAGGGGAACACTCATTTACTGCTGGTGGGATTTCAAACTCATGCAACCCCTATGGAAAACAGTGTGGAGAACTCTTAGAAGACTAAAAATGAACTTACCATGTGGCCCAGTTATACCACTCCTTGGCATATACCCAAGAGACTCATCCTATTGGACAGACACTTGTACAACCATATTTGTTGCTGCTCT
>NW_008330327.1:1799289-1812971 GCF_000622305.1 Nannospalax galili
AAAAGTGATGATGTTTACACAATGGAATTCTATTCAGCAGTAAAGAAAGATGAAATAATGAAATTTGCAGGTAAATGGACGGATCTAGAAACTGTTATACTAAGTGAAGGAACACAGACTTAGAAAAACAAAAGACACATGTTCTCCCTCATATGTGGATCCTAGCACCAAATCCTTTTAAATTCCAGGTCCTTATACTAAGATAATGTGTCTGCATTAAATAACTACCATCATCATGACTTCAGCTTAGCCTGATCAGTAAACATCATCACAGGGTTGTGCTCCTTCATTAAAGGAGGGCCAAGCAGGGTCATTGGACCCTCACAGGATTATCCAGCCACTCTTCCCAGCCAATTATATGTAATTTGACCCTAATCACACATGGCCTCCTGGATTTGGGGAGGGCTAAAGTATACAATCTGGGGAAGTCTGGGAAAAGACAGCATGACCCATGCTGGGTTAAGGCTTTCCAATGTGCATACCCTCAGATCATACACCTCAGCAACCCCTCAGTTATCTCAGTAAGTAAGCTTAATAAATTCATTGGTTCCCCAGTAAAACTTAAGTGAAACCTTGTCTTGACACTAGAACCTTAAAAGGGAATAAGCATTGCTTAGCTTCCATATGAAAAGAAGTCTCACATCCGATTGTAGATTTATTTCTTAATGCTATTATGTCTCATAATTATTTTTTTAAAAAGACAATGAGAATGCAAAAGATGTTAAAAAGATATGGGAATGGAGGTATTTTCCAAAATAGAAAAAATGAGAAAGCCTAAGCAAGTGATGGAGGTCTGCTTAGGTTTGTTATATATAAAGAATGAGAAAAAATAATATACACACAATCTTAAAATAATATACACATAATCTTAAAATTTCTATCGTCATAGTTTAGTCAACTAGTTTAGGGAACAAAATATATATCTAGTCAAGGTTTATCTGAGACTTTTTGTTTTTTTCACCCAAGCCATATTTACATAGCACATGATAATTAAAAGTACCAGGCTGGTGGAATTAACTTTATTGGATGTTTAACAGCCATAGTTTGAGGCCTATACTAATGTGGTCAGAGGGTCTTAAAGGACAGTATTTACCCCCTGCCCTCCAAGGCCAACTAAGTTCCAGGGGACTGTCGAACATCTCTCAAAATGCCCTGTAACTATGATGAGTCACCTGTCCTCTTGTTCAGGGAGGCCATGGAGACCTGACGAGATGGACTTGAACCAGTGTCCAGGCCACAAAGAGGAGGGTCAACTCAGAGGAAACACCTCATTCATTCTTCCAAGTGAAGCCAGACATGTTCAAACAGGACCTTTGACTTATCTTCACATAGATGGAACTGGTAAAAGAAAGGAGCCAGGAGCTTCTCCCAAGCCCATGTGACCCCTGAAGAAAAGATCCACAAATGACCTTCAGTGTAAAAATAAATTGATTTATGTGGGCCAACTGTATGGTCTTAAACACCCAAAAGGAAAGTATAACCAAAGAGTAAAGTCATCAGTATACTTCTTTTAGAGTTCATGGGATTACAATTCCAAGACTTTAGGCTTAAGTCTATATAAAAAGTTATTTAGATGATTATTTCTCATTGATGATTTTGTTCCTAACCAGAAAGTGATGTTCAGATGTAAGACTTCAGATCTCGGTCTGAAGTACTGTAGTGCCCACCTGTAGCTAAGAGAGACAACCAGCTATTGTTCTAAAATGATGGATAAATTTGTTTTCTCCCCCTATTTAGGAGCCTTTGAGAGGGAACTGACACTGATTCTAACCACTCCAAACAGCTATCAAAATACATGAAAGCAAATCTTGAATCCATCACTCTAGAGTCCAGCCTTGGAAGACAAAAGAAAAATGAGGAAGAATCCAATTTAGGGATGCTTTTGGAAGCCTTTGTCAAGAAATTCCAATGGACTCTCATATGAACATTTGAAAATTGCCCTCTTCTGACTTTTTTTCTAGTTCCCTGTCTAGAAATTCAAGGACTTTCTTTTCCCCTTGGAGATAAGAGTTACATAATTTAAGAGTCTTTTAGATAGACCCACTGAAGGGTACTCCAATTGTCTCACCCTGCATCCCTGTTCAGCATGGAAGAAGCCAGAGCGGTCTGCGTCCCTATTCCCTATCGACAATTTAAGTAACCCCTTCAGAGGATGGTGTGATAAGAATAGGATGTAGGAGTTGGCTAGGCAGTTAGGGTAAAAAGACCCCAAAGAAATGTAGCCAGTTTCTTGGCTAAAAGTCACTGTCCTTGGGCATCTTAGCAACATACTCCATTCCAAAGACCAAAAATTTCTAAAGTATTTGGGAACTTTTATCTAATCCTTAAAAGATTTTAGGGTTACCTCTTCAGAGGGGGGAATGTTAGAGCAGCAAAAAGCCCCATAAAAATAAATAAAACGAAGAAAAAACAGTGATGGGGAGATATGAGAGGCGTTAGAGGGGAGGGAGTGGGCATGGATTTGAGCAAAACACCTTATATGCATGTATGAACTACTCAATATAGTTTTTTTAATTAAAAAATTAAACAAAGCACTGAAATACCAGCTCCTGAGAGACCACTGATGATAAACACCACATGAAAGATCAACACTTTGATGTTTAATCATTTATTTCTCATTCTGTTGCTCATGTATCATCATAGTACAGATTTCTGCTATAGATTTTCCATAAGCCATCTCATATATTTATTTTCCAACCTGTTTGAAATTTTTAGCTTATGTAAGGAAAATGCCCCATGAAATCCATTCTCAATGTGGTCAAGGGTCACTTGAACTCCAGCGTTCTGAAGCCGTGTGACATACATGAGTCCATCATCTCTTAGGACATCATACTGACAAGTGATGATATAGGTCAGTGGTAAATGACGTAATATATTGTCATCAGCCAACAGGGGGGATGCCCGCACATCTAGAAAACCTGGATATTTTTTACCCAGCTCAGAACTACCAGGAACAGGATTCTTATAAATGTGGCCTTTCTTAAACCTCTCAGGGAGCCAGGAACTCCAGTTCACAAACTTGAAAAGATGGGTCGATTCCATTGGTACGTGTTGGTTGAAGAGCATGGATTTCTCCAGTGATTGGTCTGTTGTAAAGTATTCACTCCAAAACCTGACCATGACTGATCTGGATAAAATTGGGCCATGTGAGTTTTCTCGATATGATGGTAAATCCAGATCAAGAGCCTGAAGGGCAGGATATATCAAGGCCTGGATTTTGAGTTTTATCTTGACATCCGGGTCTTTTATAAGCTGGAAAGCAATTCAAAATTAAAATTTTTAGTATAATATTAAATAAAATTTTAAAGTTTTTTAATATTAAAATGTATATTTTCATCTGAAAAGAGTATATATTAGATAAATTCGGATTCTACAAAGATAATCAGATAAACACATCTCACAGAACTTTTCAATTTTGTAGATTGCAGATGTCTACTGTTTAATACTATTGTTGTCATTACTAAAATAATTTGTAATAGCTTCCTCTGGTTGGGAAAGAAAGCATCTAATCTATAATTATAAAGTAAAACACTCTTAAAAATCAAGAATCATTGCCAGAGACATAGTATGGTAGTATGTGCCCATAATCCAAGCACTCAGGAGGATGAAGAAGGAGGACTGTGGTTTTAAGGTCCATGTTACATAGAAAGATCCTGTCTCAAAAAAGAAGAAAAAAAATGGCCATATGAGGAGAAAGTCATGTTCTGTAAGTTAAAAAGTGAAAGTGTATATAGTATGTATCAGTAAGTATTGACATCTAAGGGAAGAATCAAATATATAGGATAATTATTTTATGTTTGTTATAATAATCTATATCACTATTTCATTAATGTTTACTTATAGCAAAATAACTCACTTAGGGTAGAGCAGTTGACAGGCATAAATACAAGAGCATTAAAGTTAAATAAGAAAACATTAGGATTTCCGGTTCCATTGTTATAATCTCAAGTATGATGCATTGTAATTTTTTGAATTTCAAACGTATAAACATTACTAAGATAATATTATCTATAAGTCTATATGCATATTCAATATGTACTGAAAATGTCTTATTGAAAGCTTGTGTGATCAAAATATGTGATGACCAGTAATAGAGATAACAGTTCAGCAGATGGTTTATAGCTCTTGATTGGTCCTGCAATATGAAATGGCCATTTATATCTCATAATTGAGGTACTCCAAGTATAATCTCTGATCCAGAACACTGCCTCAGGACTTGTGAGAGACACAATTCTTGGGTCTGAATCCTGCCTCATTGAATCAGGGGGTGAGCAACCATTCATCTGTGCTTTAAGAAATGCGTCTAGTAATCAGATGCATGCTGAAATTGGAAAGCCACTGGGATAAGCCATCAAAATAGTATTGGATCCACACGTGCCCTGATGCTTCCTAGAGCAAACTGTGAGGAAAAAATTAGAAGTCCATTAAACTTACACTAAGGTTTTGTTCACAATATTGAAGAAAACAGAAAGCACAGCACTCCGGAATTCTTTCTCTTTGTACATCTATAGTGTTTTTCAAAAGAGTAAAAATGAAAACACTAACAGTCAAAGCAAGTAGCCTTTAAAATTAGGCTATTAATTAGAGCTACTTAGCAAAATAAAATGCTTATATCTACTAGTAGATTGTTTTATTAAAAATGATATTTAATTTAAATAATCATTTTGGTGTTATGTATTAGGTAAGACTGCCACATTCCGTTTGGATCATTAGCTAATGTGAAAGGTGCTATTTATGTTGCTTGGGATGTGTTAATAATTAAATAGTTAATATGTATTTAATTTCAGATTAAGAAAGACTGCAAAAATATTTATATTTGTGAAACTCATCTTTTCATATAGTTAGACCTTCATTTATGGTCATTATTAAAATTTTTTTGAGATAAGGTATCAGGTATGACAGGCTGACCTCAAACTTCTTATATAGCTAAGGCTAATTTTGAACTTCTGATTTCCTTTTTTCCATCCTTGTAATGATGAGATCACAGGAGTTACACCATACCTGGCTTTGTAGAGTGCTGAAGACTGAACACAAGGTATCATGGGTACTGGACAAGCTTGCTATCACCTGAGGCATATCCCCATCCCATTTGGCAAAATATCTTTAAAGCTGTATTTTAATATTAAATTAAGTATGCATAAATAAGTGACAAATTTTATAAAACAGAAATGTAAAATAAAATAAATATACTTAAGTTTCCATGAGTTTACTATAAGCCCTGAAATGATTATGCTCTTTTGTAATTCCCAGTAACCACCATCATTCAACTGAAACTATGTTTTTTCTGTGCCTCACAGTGCAAAAGTAAGGAGTGGTTTATGATTTCCCATGTCAGAGGGCTGTTCTCCCCTTTAACCTGTTCTCTCTAAACCTGAGAAGTTGTCCACACTCATCTTAGACAAAAGCATTCTTCTGATTAGTATGTATGTTTAAGGAGGAGAGCACATTATTTGCTAGGGTTAACTGTGTGGCAGTTCACGTTTTTGAGTCTAGAAATCTAGATCATCTATGATGATCTATAGCATATTATAATCTACTTATCCAGATTTTGAGTAATTATGAAGGATAGTTATGTGGTTTAAAATTATAGAACCAGAAACACGTAATAGAAGGGCTAACTACGTAAGAGTGAAAATCTGAATGTGTAATGAGATGATAAGAGATGCAAGTTTGGATATTCCTTTAGCTCCAAAAGCTCATGTTTGTTCACTGTTCTTCATGTTGTAGCAGGCTGTCTCTCAGGTAGTAGTGCCTATTTAATGAAGAACTCAATTTTTGAAAAATTGCATGCATCTGCTCTACAGGATAATAGGACAAATGACAGACTTTGTATTTTCCTTTGGTTAGAAATGAAGAAGTCATGTTAAATGTACCAATAAAATCAATTTTATTCATAATCTAGTATGTTAATTATGTGTACATAATGTTTTTACTTGATAACTAATACACATATACTTTCAGATAAATGTTCTATAATATTATGAACAGTTCATTTTTGAAAATTATTTCTTTGTCAAGCAAATAATATCTATAAATTTGTTAACAATTTTCAAGTTTTTGTTTGCTAATACTTTTCCTATGGACAATTTAATTATTATGACAGCAAGAGATACCAAGCAGGTTTTCACATTCCCCAATAGTCAATAATAGTCAGTTTGTTCTCTAGTTATGGAGACTGGTATCACTGATCAAATTTACCAGTATAACCCCTAATATAACAAGACAGAATAGTGTCTAAGTATAATGACCATGTTTAAACAACTATTCTAAAAATTGATTTTATCATAATAAAAACTACATTGTTTTAGAACAAGTACAGAAACACTATATAAAGAAACACTATGTGAAAACATGTTCCTCATATCATTCTATGTATTTCTCTAACATTTTAATATAGAAATTAAATCGAATGCTTATACTGATCTTTTTCATGTCTGAAGTAAATATAATTAAGTGTAGGGTCTCAGACAAACCTGAACAGCATACCTGTTGGGTCACTGCTGCAGCTAAGTTCCCACCAGCACTGTCTCCAGAAACTCCAACCCTTTCAGGATCCACACCATAGTTTGAAAGAACATCTTGTTGTAAGAACCAGCGTAAGGCATTATATACATCTTCAAATTGACTTGGAAAATGATGTTTGGGGGCTAATCGATAGCTGTGTGCAGAATAATAACGTCAAATTATTGAGTTTTAATTAAAATGTGTGGACTTTCTCTAAAAGCACAATTTTTTCTTTAAGAAATATTAACACTTTTGTTAACTCTATAGCCAAGAATAGGCTCCATCCTTATAATAATATTTGCAATGAAAACTATAATAAGTGTAATTATTTCTATCATTTACTAGTAAGTAAAATGGAATAAAACTTTTGAATTTGCCTTAAGGCAAAAACAGAGAGAAAAATTTAAAAGGTAATAATTTCCCCTAACTTCTCCCTGAATGCTATTTCAATAACCTTTATACTTCTTTGGAAACCAGTCAATGGCAAACAAATTTTACAAATAATCTGTTTGAACTTTGTCTAATAATTAATCTGGTATGTGTTCAGGTCAGTGTGTATTATTAATGACTTCATTGTTCACTCACATTGAATTGATGTTTTAGTAATTATTTACCCAGAATGCTATTTGAGAATAGATCTTGCATGTTTCCACGTGCATCCTGAGGACTAACTGCTCTGTTAGGATTGTACCGTGATATATAGTTTTATTTCTGCTTGATTAAAATTTTGGTTTTGTTGTATGTTTCGTTTCTATCTTTGATTCTCTTCTGACCACTCAAGTTCACTTCTCAATATTCACTCTCTTAATTTCACCTGAAAGATTCCAGGAAAAAACAAGGAGTGGCCAAGAGTGTCGATTTCATTATGATTAATCCTTGTTTGTGTTTTAGTACTTTTCACCATTTGTGAAGAAAATGTTAAATGGTACCAAAAAAGAATGTTGATTTCTTGCCATGTGAGGGAGATGATTAAAAATCCAAGAACCAGGGTCTTACTTGGTTGACACGACAACAGCATTGAGTCTATCAGCTGTCCGCCTTGACAAAACATCATACGGGGAATAGGCTGAAATAAAGAACAAATCACAGACTGGCAAGTGAAATGATGGATGATTTTTTCAGTAAAAGGAGAAAAGGAGACATGTTAGCACACATTATTCCTCACTGAGATGCTCTAAGAGAAATGTTTCTACAGTTTTCCATCTTCTGTCATCTATGTAGAACGAGAATTCTGCTCAAGGCTGTTTACACACAGATATTGCCAGTTTCATACTCTTTTCTCTCTATTTTCACACTGCCTCTTCTAAACTAATTTCATTCTGCTTGAGATTTAATATCTTTTCTTGTCATTTAGCAGGTATTAGGTACTGGAAGTACAAATAACACCCTGAGTTTAAGGAACGTAATCTTTACTGAAGACAGAGGTAGGAAAGGGCAGATATATGTACCAAAGACATCATAGAAAACAATAGCTTCTCTAATGGATCTGTGCAGAAATTATTACTTGGAAATTGTACTAACATTCAAAAGGTAAACAAACAGACAAACAAAAACTACCAGTGAGAAATAAAGAGAAAACCTAAGGCCTGATTTGTGTGTTTATACATACTGAGCAGAGAAGAAAAAAAAGTGGTTTTGGTATGTTTTGATTTGTTTGCACTTGAGTTTTGTGGAAGTGCATGAGTTGGGAATGGGTTACACATATGAAACTGGATTTAAGCAAATATTTCCTTTAGAGACAAAGTCACTTAAAGATGAACCAGAACCCACCAGTAACAAGTGGTTGGAGAAATCTTAATGTGCTAAAGAAGAAACTTCAAGACAGAAAGATCCTGTGAAGCCACACAGACATGTAAAAGCAAAGGTTTCTTGTGATTATTTTCAACAGCGGGTGTATAATATTCTCAACCAGTCAAATACATACTGTGATGGTTTGAATGAGGAATGCTCCACTAGGATCAAAGTACTTGAACAGTTTTTCCTCAGTTGGTGGTGCTGTTTGTGGACGTTTAGGAGGTGTGGCCTTGATGGAGGAAGAACGTTACCAGCCATATGCATTTCCTCTCTCTCTCTCTCTTTCTCTCTCTCTCTCTCTCTCTCTCTCTCTCTCTCTCTCTCTCCTTCGTGTCCCTGCTTGAAGATGGGAGTGCTCAGCTTTCTTCTCTGGCTGCCTCCTGCCATGCCCCCCACCACCATGGACTTTTATACCTCTGGAACTATAAGACTAATGAATTCTTCTGTAATTTACTACGGCTATGGTGTTTGATCACAGCAACAGAAAAGTAACTAATACAGAAGTTTGTGCCAGAGGTGTTGCCATGAAGAACCTAACCATGTTGGGTTTTGGAGGATTGCCAAGGACTTGGGAAGTATGGACTAGAAAAATGATTGAATGTTGTAAGCAGAGCTTAATGAGTTGTTCTAGTGGAGGTCAGGCTTAAGAAACCACAGAGGGAGAGGGAAACAAGAACTTAAACAGCAGTTGGAATATTTTGGCAAGGAATCTAGCTGCTGTCTGTCCAAAGACTAAGAATTTGCTTGTGGCTAAATTAAAATGTAATGGACTAATTTATTTGGTGAAGAAAATTTCAAGACAGCAAACAGTAAATTGGTTGCATATGTATTAATACTCAATATTATACAGGTCTACAGTGAAAAAGAACAAGTAGGGCAGAAGAAAATGTAAAGCCTAGACAGAAAAAGGGCACCAGGAAGTTTAATAATATTGCAGCCAAGGAATGTGAAGGAAGTGACATTCTCTTTGATAAGGAGACTGGAGTCATCAAGGATATGTCTTCAGATATGCTCTTGAATCATTGTCTCAGGGTAAGGTCCCACTCAGCAAAGCCTTCAACTTGTGAGAGGAAAAGTTCTAAGAGGTTTCCTGCTCCTAGAAAACCACAACATACAGAAGCTTCTAATAATATGGATGAAGGGGGCCAAGGTCCATTCAAATCTGGCAGCTGAACTTGGCAGGGTCATTCATGTGATATTGGTTTTAGAGGCATGAAAGATGCAAGAGTGATGGGTCATTGATTCTGCCTCCATGGTTTCACAGAACTGCCAAAGCCAGGTAGAATGTAGCAGGGGAGTCCCTACATAAACAGACCCTAGGAGAAAAAGAGGCCTTGAGGGGTCATTGCATGAATCTGTGAAGGTGAAGCCTGGTTGGCAATGGAGACACCAAGATACTAGAGATGCCAGAGCCATGAGACATCTATCAAAGAGAGCCGTATACAGGGGTGGTATCAGCCTAAGAAATGTGGCCCAAAGCTAAGCAGGAGGGGCTGAGCCATCTAAGCCCTTAGGAACTAAAGTCCCAGATATCAGACATGGTGCTACAGGATTTGATGTTTGCCCTACTGGCTTTTGGTCTTGCTTTGGTCCAATATTTCCTCAATATGTCTCAGTTCCTACCTTTTGTAATGGGAATTTGTATTCAGTTCCATTGTATGTTGGAAGTACGTAGCTTACTTTTAATTTTACAGGGGGTTAGTTAAGAGAGTGCTTTGCCTTCACAAGAGTTTTGACTTTGGACTTTTGAACAGTGTTGAGACTGTTTAAGACTTTAGGGATTTTATTTTTGGACTAATGCATTTTGCATTATTATTTGGTCATAGCCCTATGGGGGCCAGGGAATGGAATGTGATAGTTTGAATGAGGATTGCTCCCCACATGCTTCAAATCTTTGAACACTTTGTTCCCAGTTGGTGGTACCATCTCAGGAGATTTAGGAGCTGTGACTTTTCTGGAGGAAGCACATCACTGAAGGCGACTTTAAGAGTTCATAGCCTTGCCCATTTTCAGTCTGCCTCCCTCTGCTTTCCATGCCTGCTTGAAGATACGAGTGCCCACATTCCTGCTCCAGCCTCTCGGTTGTGATGGACTCATTTCCTAGAGCCACAAGCCCAATAAACATTTCCTTAATAAGTTGACTTGATCATAATATTTTATCACAGCAAAAGAATAATGTTAAACTTCTATTCCTTCATATGAAAAGGCTGTGTGCATTTTGAATAAGGATATGAATGTGTATGTTTGTCTAATACTGAAAGAGAGCACCAGGCAAATGTCAGCTTTTTAACAGAACTTAGTCAACTTAGCTCTTTGACCTCAGTAAAGACATTGTTTTTCTTTAGGAATGTGTTAATAAAAAAGGTTTTAAGAATATTTTCTGGGCACTAGATACACAAGGAAACTAACGATGATACATCATGGTCATTGCCAACTGAAGCATTTACTGAGCATATTTAGTAAATGACAGACAAGGTCATTTCACTTCTTTCTCCAATTTATATCACCAGTCTATATCAATATCAATTAATTCCTGTTCTCTTCTGTAACAGAGACAGACATGGCCCCCATCCCCTGTAATGTTACCTTTTACCTTCTCAACTGAGCTTCCATCCATGTTCTCTAGGGTAAATGAACTGAAATCCATTCTGCCAGCTTTCCCCTTCACATTTCAGGATGCATCAAATTCCACCAGCTTAAAGAATCTTATGAAAATGTTCATAGGCTCTTCATGTTAATATTAAATAGATACAATATAAGGCAAATAAAGTAAATATGTAATTTATATTTGTAATTATATTTGTATTTTAATAGAATAAAGTTATAATGCATGAACAATTATATATAGTAAGATATTGGATTATATCTTCATGAATATGTAATATGAATGAAATATATAACTTGAAGCAACTTCAGAATCCAGGAAAGTAGAAAGGGACTCTAGGCATACAGAGGAAGAAGGAGCTCAAGAGAGGTGGGATAGAAGGACACAGGCACTAGCAAGAGGGAAATGGGAAAATAGGGTGACTTTAACTGAAAAGTAGGGAGGAAGGGTAATAACAGAGGAAAGGAAGGGAGGACAGGTAAGTAACACTAAGAATGTCTCAAAAAGCCATAGAGAAATATACTACTTTATAACCTTACTTTAAGAGACTCTTAAATGTATGTCTGTGCATGTGTATAGCTGAAGGTTATCTAACAAAAACCCCAATGCCTGGCAAGAGAAACCTCCCTTCAGAGGAGTCAAATTGACTCCCAAAACAATATAGGCTATCACCATAGTCTTTTTTGCTGCCTGTCTCCCAGAGCTTGAAAGTAAGATTTAATTGCTAAAGAAGCCATACAAGTTGAACACAGGACTTGGAAGAACTGTCTGGATCTTACCTGGAAGCCTCCTCCCAGAGGACTAGCTCTCATGATATAAGAAGTTACCATGCAAGGACTGTAGAGATGGCTCAATGGTTAAGAATACTGACTTTTCTTGCAAAAGGCCCGGATTCAAATCCCAGCACCCACATGGCAGCTAACAACTGTCTATAACTCCAGTTCTAGGGGATCTGACACCCTCTTCTGATGTCCGCAGACATTGCATGACACAGATACATTTGAACACATGCAGGCAATACATTCATACACATAAAATAAATAAAAATAATAAATAAAAGATTTTTTTAAAAAAGAAGTTACTATTCAAGCTGCCAAGGGAGAAAAGGAATATATAGTCCTACATGGGTGCCAAGCCTATGAACAACAACAATGACTAGCCCATAAATATATCTCTATTAGTGCAATAGTGACACTTTTATCTGGGGTTAATTATCAGCTGCCTAATTGGCCTTAAGATCAAATCAATAAGAGGAAATCAATGCCTGGGAATGTAATCACAGTCAGGTGCCCATGGATGGAGAGGTCATAGACGCTCAAGAAGGGCACACTGGCACCCCTATCCTCAGGCCTCTTGGGGTAAGTCTACAGGGCAGCTCTCCGTGCCTTGACTCCCCAAGCCACATTCACTCTTCCATCTCCCCCGCTGTTAGCTACACCTAGTGTGGGACCTGCACCACTCCTAGTCTTGGGGCCCCAGACACCTGGGGAACCAAAACTGGTTCCTGATCCTTCTCACCCAGACCAACTTAGTACCTTTCTTGGGCCCCAGGAGCACCGCTTCTGGTCCTGGCCCCACCCTCACCTCTCTCTGCATCCCTGGACCGGCACCACCAGCTAACTCTCCTAGCCTGCACCCCTATCCTCAGGCATCTTGGAGTAAGTCTATAGCGTAGCTCTCCGCACCTCGAATCCCCAAGCCACATTCATCCTTCCATCTCCCTCACTGTTTGCTACTCCTAGTTTGGGACCTATGCCATCCCTAGTCTTTGGGTCCCAGACACTGGGGAAACCAATACTGCTTCCTGACCATTCTCACCCAGACCAACTTAGTGCCTTTCTTGGGCCTCAGGAGCACCGCTTCTGGACCTGGCCCTGCCCTCACCTCCCTCTACTTCCCTGGCCCTGCAACAGCTGCCAGCCTCTTTCTGGGTTTACAGCCTCTTTCTGGGGCTCTGAGGCTTACCTTTCCTCTCCCTGATCCTTTGCATCCAGTACAACCCAGCTACTCAATCCACTCCCTGGGAAATCTTGGGGCTTCTTCCCACCCCATCTGCCTTTGCATCCCTGTGTGGCATGGCCACTGCCAGGGTCTCAGGTCCGTCCAACACCCAAGTTCCTGAGGCCAAAATCATTCTTAGAAGATTCCAGACCTAAGGAGAAAGTCTGAAAACTTCTGACCAACATTGGAATTGGGCCAACGCGGAACTCCTGGAAACAAAATCAATCCAGCCAAGACAATATAAAATCAAAAGAGAGAACCAGAAGCTTAGACGAACCAGCTCTTCATACCCAAAAAGTAAACCACAAAGACACATAAAGTTCAAAAAAAGAAGCAGAACTAAACTTGAAGGCCCGAGTATCACACAAGAGTCAGAAACTACAAAAGAAATTCACATGTCAAAATCACAGAGAAAAAATAATAACATGAAAAACCAAAATAACATATCCCCACCAAATACCAGTAATCCTCTAGAGGAGAACAATGAGAACCCCCTAGAGACAATGCAGGACATGGAACTCAAAAAAACAATGATGAATATGATAAAAGAATGCAGTGAATTTAAAGAACACACAAACAAGGTAATCATAGAGCTGAAGGAAGATAGGGATAAACTTCTGAATGAATTCAGAAAAGAGCTCGAAATATTGAAGAATACTCAGGCTGAAATAAAGAACAAAGTGAAACACTCCATAAGCCAATTAGAAACAACAGGAAAAACCCTCACTAATAGGCTGAATGAAATCGAAAACAGAGTATCAAGACTGGAAGATAAAGT
>NW_008330327.1:1813929-1814576 GCF_000622305.1 Nannospalax galili
CAATCCTAATATCTGACAAAATAGACTTTAAACTGAAACTAACCAGAAAAGACAAAGAGGGCTATTTCATTTTGATCAAAGGAACAATCAATCAAGAAGATATTACAATCATGAACATATATTCACCAAACCCTGGTGCACCCAACTTCATAAAAAAAAAATACTACAGGACATCAAGACCCAAATTAACCCCAACTCATTAATAGTAAGGGACTTCAATACCCCACTATCGCCATTAGATAGGTGAACAGGCCAGAGACTTAACAGAGAGGCTTCTGAATTAAACAAAACCATATATCAAATGAACTTAACAGATATCTACCGAGTACTCCACACAAACACCAAAGGACATACTTTCTACTCAGCACCCCATGGAAATTTCTCCAAAATCGACCATGTACTGGGGCACAAAACAAAGCTCAGCAAATACAAAAAGATTGAAATAATTCCATGTGTTCTATCAGACCACAATGTAATAAAACTTACAATCAACACGCGAAGAAGCCAAAACCACCACACGAACACATGGAGATTAAACAACACACTCCTGAATGATGAATGGGTCAAAAGAGAAATTAAGAAAGAAATAAAAGTATTCCTGGAATTAAATGAAAAGGACAATACAACACAACAAAACCTCTGGGACA
>NW_008330327.1:1816150-1817386 GCF_000622305.1 Nannospalax galili
TAGACCAATGGAACAAAATTGAAGACCCAAGTATGAGTAATTGCAATTTTAGCCACCTGATAGTTGACAAAGGGGCCAAGAACATTAACTGGAGGAAAGACAGCATGTTCAGCAAATGGTGCTGGCAAAACTGGATCTCCACTTGTAGAAGAATGAAACTAAACCCCTATCTTTCACCCTGCACAAAAGTCAATTCCAAATGGCTCAAAGACCTCAATGTAAAGCCTGAAACTCTGAAACTCTTAGAAGAAAACATTGGGAAAAACCTACAAGATGTAGGTGTATGAAAGGACTTTCTAAACCGGACACCAATAGCTCAGGAAACAAGGGCACGAATTAACATGTGGGACCTCATTAAACTAAAAAGCTTCTGTATGTCAAAGGAGACAACCAAGGAAACAAGCAGAAAACCCACAGAATGGGAGAAAATCTTTACCAGCAACACTTCTGATAGAGGTTTAATTACCAGAATATATAATGAACTTAAAAAACAGAGAACCAAGACAAGAAGCAACCCAATTGAAAGATGGGCTAAGGAGATGAACAGAAAGTTTTCAAAAGAAGAAGTAAAGATGGCTATGAAACATCTTAAAAGATGTTCAACATCACTAATAATCAGGGAAATGCAAATTAAAACCACTTTAAGATTTCACTTTACCCCAGTCAGACTGGCTAAGATCAAGAAAACAAATGATACCAAATGTTGGAGGGGATGTGGAGAAAGGGGAACACTCATCCACTGCTGGTGGGGCTGCAAACTGGTTCAACCCCTATGGAAAGCAGTGTGGAGAACTCTTAAAAAACTACAAATGAACCTACCATTTGACCCAGTTATACCACTCCTTGGCATATACCCAAAGAACTCGTCCTATTGCAGAGACACTTGTACATCCATGTTTGATGCTGCTCTTTTCACAATAGCTAAGAGATGGAAGCAACCTAGGTGTCCCTCAATTGATGAGTGGATAATGAAAATGTGGTTCATATATATGATGGAGTTTTACTCAGCAGTAAAGAAAGATGAGATAATGAAATTTGCAGGTAAATGGATGGAACTAGAAACTGTTATACTAACTGAAGTAACACAATCTCAGAAAACAAAAAGGACATATGTTCTCCCTCATATGTGGATCCTAGGATCAGACTCTGATAAATAAGTATGCAAACAGACATAACTGCAGGAACCAGGACAAGGGTAAGGAAACAGTGAGGTAAAGGAAAAGAAATAACCTGAAG
>NW_008330327.1:1818319-1818688 GCF_000622305.1 Nannospalax galili
CATATATACGATGGAGTTTTACTCAGCAGTAAAGAAAGATGAAATCATGAAATTTGCAGGTAAATGGATGGAACTAGAAACTGTTATACTAAGTGAAGTAACACAATCTCAGAAAAAAAATCGACATATGTTCTCCCTCATATGTGGATCCTAAGGATCAGACTCTGATAAATAAGTATGCAAACAGACGTAACTGCAGGAACCAGGACAAGGGTAAGGAAACAGTGAGGTAAAAGAAAAGAAATAACCCGAAGGAGAAGAATAGTAGGTAACAGGTCTTAATAAGGGATATATGAATAAAAATTGGGTTAGTTTAAAGGAGGTGGGGAGGGAAGGGTATATGAGGAACCTAGGGGATAAGGAGAAAGA
>NW_008330327.1:1819884-1825552 GCF_000622305.1 Nannospalax galili
ATGTCAATAGGCTTGGAATGAATTTTTCTGTATGAAACTGTGTGTTTTGACAATGAAGAGGAGATCTTTTTTAAACATTGGAACCTAATTTAATTTTATCTCTTAGAGAGTTTATAATGAGTATAAGATTTTATAAGTGTAATAATTCATCTGTAAACCTAGAAATGTACAGCCAATTTTGAAAGAGATGTACCCTAGCTCAGAAAAATGTTATTTAATAGGTTAATGCTGTTGTAACGAAATGCTTCTTTTAATTAAAAAAATAAATAAATAAAATTTAAAAAAAGAAGGGCACACTACCGCCACTTTATTAAACAATGTAATTTCATACTGTGTTCTAGATACGTATGCTCACATTCAAAGTCAAGTGTACCTCTCATCACTCATCAAAAACACCTTCTTATTGAAACAGCTGAAGACTATTACGAAGTTCCAAACTAATCAAAATGCAGAAAAAGATCAACTGCATGGTGCCTAGCCCCAACTGATACATCTGAAGTGTATGTAACTCCCATACCTAAAGCTCGGGGAATATCATGGAAAAGGGGGAAGAAATTTGTAAGAGTCAGAGGACCAGGATACCTGCTGTTAGTGTCTTCGAGACATAATAGGGCAGCTGTACCCATGAAATCTGAACAATATGGTTGCCTAAACAAGATCTGCATAATGACAATACCATGCGGACATGCCGACATAAATAGGGGAAATTTCACAAGGTCCCACCTCTAGATGAAAAGCTATAGGCCATCAGTGGATGCTGATGGAGGGAGAATCGGTTTTCTCTAGGGACATGCTCCTTGATGGGTTATTCAAACCCAAGATCAGCTCCAAACATATGTACACACAAGTGCCACCAAATGGCCTCAGTACATTAGATAGATAGATGATAAATGATATATAGATAGATGATAGATGATGGATAGATGATGATAGATAGATAGATAGATGATAGATAGATGATAAATGATATATAGATAGATGATAGATGATAATAGATAGGTAGATGATACATGATAGATAGATAGATGATAGATAGATAGATAGATAGATAGATAGATAGATAGATAGATAGATAGATAGAAAGATACATACATACATACATACATACATACATACGTAGGTATATAGATAGATGATGGATACTATTGTGTAACAATAATAATCAAAGAAAAAGTCACACACATAATTGAGAGGGAGTGGTGGGGGATATGAGAGCAGTTTGGGTGGGAGAAGTAGGTGTAGAAATGATGTAAATACTGTATAAGTACTTGTGTATGAAACTATAAAAATTATAGATAAAAAATCATAAACATTAAATTCTGTGCTTTCTACATCTGACAACTTCATTCTCATTTCCTTCGTATGAAAGCTTAATAAAAGACCACAGTCAACATGTCTATTTGCTCCTTTTTTACCCACTGATAATCTCACCTCACTTTGGAGTTCATTATAGAATTCAATCAAATCTGTATAGCTCTGTGTTCATGAAGTCCTTTTTCCTCTTACCTGAGTTTTGCCACAGCTTTTATTATTCATTACTCCCTCCTTTAGAAAAAAAAAGATTTAACATACTTCCTCTAAATTAATATGGCTCCAAAAGATTAGGCCTCGCACCACTGAAATGTTATTGTCTAATATATATGGCTTTTCATGTTGAGTCAAAGTCACATTTTAAACAAAAACACAACCAAAGGGACATACCAGCACTCCCCAAACACCAGCCACCACCATGAATAAAAAATAAGCCCCTCCTGAGTGTTTCTGACTGTCGCTTTGGCACATATACACGGACAGGGACACTGTTGAAAGTTGTGTCCATCACATCAACATTTTCATCAGAAGTGGGTGGAACATTGTGTAAGCTCATGAGGAACACCATTGAGTCCATGAAATGGTTGATTCCCAAAAGTTCAGCCATCCAAACCTAAAAGAAGAGAGGGGGAATAAATTGGTTGCAAATATCAACTGCTGATGCTGTTTGTGAACAGAGAGGCTCCTAGAGGTCTTGAAGGAGAATCTGAGTGAAATAATAACACTGTGAGTTTTTCTGTAGGGCCACAGTGGGCAATTTGGGAACTGTGTGGTGAGTAAGCATGGATCTGGCCAGGTGCTAGCCGCCTTTCCAACAGGGCTCTGTGGACACACTCAATGCCCAGATCTTAACTTTCTTTTTTCTGTCTTCTTTTTTTTCAAGTAGAGAAAGATTTAATTAATACATGTAGAAAAGGAGAATTTTTTTAAATGTCCAGTGACCCCCATATTTGTCTTTGGGATAATGCTGTTTTAAAAAGAGAAAGAATCAGGGGAGGAATTTAAGAAGTATGAGTAAGTAATCAGTCATGGTCAAGGTGTATGTGGTCTCGTTGATCACTGAGCTCTAGTTCTGCAAATCAGACTCAAGAAGATTTTGCTTGAGCAAAATCTATCTGATTCCTGTAAGATAATTATACTTTTTCCAGGTATAGCCTTGTCACCACAGAGAATTGTCTTTATTTAGGGGGATGGTCTACCATCCCAGGCTTTGGTATCATCCCATGTAGTAGATTAGTAGGATGATCCTTATCTCTGAGCCTTCATCCTGGAGTCCATTTTTCTTTACTTTTATTCTGTGCGCCCTGGGGTTGATGTTCTTACTCTCAGAGTTTTCTACATAATGTCAAATGTATTCATGTAGAGATGTACTTATAAGGTGAGCAATATCAATTCTGTTCATTAACCAGTGGCTCTACATTGAGTGCACACTGCTTGGACCTGCCAATTATTTTTCCCTAAGGACGGTAGCCACAATAAAATTAGGAGCATATAAACCCAAGCCTGGCAGAGTTTATTGCCATTGTCTGATTTAGTTTGTAGGACAGTACCTCAGTGAATGTTCACCTAAACTTTGCATTATATTTAGAAGCATTATGTACTTGAGGAACACAAATAAGTTTAACACAAAACGAGTCAGCAGTAAGTATCATTGCAGCCATGAAGAGGTCATTTCTTAATTTATTTTTACTTTTGAAGCTAAATTTATAATCTTTGACTCAATAGGATATATCTATCTACAGCACTAAGAAAAATTAAAGCTTCAGTACTGTTAAAAGCTTAGAGAACAGTGCTAGTGACAAATGAACTTATTTCCTGATGTACAGATACATCTCATATAGGCATCAATAAAGTGTTTTCTCAGTCAAGGCAGATAGGTACACATAAAGCTTTAAATCAGGATTGTCCAAATGGCAACATTTTTATCTCAATGATACTTTTCATAAGCACAAAAATGTCAAAAATGCTATTGGCCATTTACATGCTGAATATCTGGATACAGTGTATATTGTATAAAAGGGAGCACTTGGTCATTCTACATATATTAAACTCATAAGTTTTTGAGTCTGAAAAGTTCTACATAATATTCATATAAACCACAGATATAAAGTTCGACGTTTTTCTAATCAGAGACCTGTAAGACATTAAACATACTAGAATTACCTTAAGAAAATAGTTGTATATAAACTAGTAATTTTAAATACTTTAATATAAACATATAATTAAATCTGGACATTCTTAAGAGTTTCTTAATTCCTCAAAATCCTGAAAATAAGCAGAAAACAATAATTTTGATAAAGTGCACATCTTTGATTTTAAGTTAGATTGGTGCAGATGTAAGACTTTAAACATACTAGAATTACCTTAAGAAAATAGTTGTATATAAACTAGTAATTTTAAATACTTTAATATAAACATATAATTAAATCTGGACATTCTTAAGAGTTTCTTAATTCCTCAAAATCCTGAAAATAAGCAGAAAACAATAATTTTGATAAAGTGCACATCTTTGATTTTAAGTTAGATTGGTGCAGATGTTACCAAGAGCAAAACAGCATATTAAGGCCTGTTACTTTAACCACATAGTATTAGGTCAGGAACCAAGCAGGCATCTCCATACTGGCTGATATCTCAATATCTGGCAAAACAGACTTCAAACAAAATTAATCAGAAGAGGTAAAGAAAGACACTTCATTCTGGTCAAAGGAACAATCAACAAGGAATTCACTATAATCCTAAACATACATGGACCAAACTTAAGAACACTGTATTACAGTAAAAAAAATGATTAAAACAAAATACTACTAGACTTCAAGCTACAGATTAACCCCAACACAGTAATAACAGGTGATTTCAATATCAAATTTTTACCAGTTGACAAAAATTAAGCAGAGAAAAAGAGTTTAACAGCATCATAGATCAAAATATTTTACCCAAACACCACAGAATACACAATCTTCTCAGAAGCCCATGGAAGTTTCTTTAAAATAGACCATATATTGGGACATAAAGCAAATGTCACACATGAAAACTGAAATAGTTTCTTGTATCCTATCCAAGAAATGCAGAAAAATCATAAGATATTCTGAATCATAAGAGAATATTTTGAAAACTTATACAACACTAAAGTGGAAAAATATAAAAGAAATGGATGAAGTTCTAGATACATCCAAACCACTAAAGTTAACTGAGAACATGTCAACAACTAAGAAGAGCCATAATAAACAAGGTGACTGAAACCGTAGTAATAATTTATTTTCTGATTTAAGAAAAAGATCTAGATGGGGTCACAGAATAATTTTACTAGTACTTCAAAGAAGCAAACTAATCTTTCTCAAATTATTCCAAAAAGTAGCAACAAAACTAACACTTGCAAGTCAATATAGACTCTAATACTAAAGTCAAGCAAAGACACAGAAGAAAATAAAAAAAAATAAAGAGAGAGCACTAAAGACCAATATACCTGATGGACATGGGTGCAAACACTCTGAGCCAAGTGCTTCCAAACTTAATACAGGCACACAACAGAGAGAGAATTTTCCATCATCAATTGGCTTTATCCAAGAAACACAGGGATAATCAATACACACAGTTAAAACATGTAAATGTAATATAAATGTAAATGTCATCTATAAAAGTGCTTAAAGATAAAATTCACATTATCAGATCAATAGCTGCAGAAAAGACCTTCCATAGAATCCAACATGACTTCATGATAAAAGTCCTAAAATAGGACTTGGAGGAACCGTACTTCAGCATAATAAATGCTATATATGACAAACCCATAGTCAATATCATCCTAAATGGAGAAAACTTCAAAAAATCCTAGTAAAATCAGAAATACGATACCTCTAAACATATATAGTAATCAAAACCTAGGTAAGGCAGTAAGATAAGAAAAGGAAATTACAAGAATATAAGTAGGAAAAGAAGACAAATTATGCCCATTTAGATTCCAAAGACTATACCAGAAAGTTTCTAGAAATTATCAACACTTTGAGCAAAATGTGTAATATCAGCATCTTTTCTATATTCCAATAACAAACATGCTGAGAAAGTACTCATGGAAACACTCTAATTCATAACAAACCTGAAATTTAAGAAAAATAACTCAGAATAAAAGTAAACAAAGAAGTCAGAGACTTCAACAATAAAAAACTTAATTCTCTTAGGAAAGAAATCAAGGATGACACTAGAAGACGGAGTCCATGCCCATGGTTTTGTACAATTAATATTATGAAAATGAGCACCCTACCAATATCAATTTATAGATTTAAAACAATCTCAGTCAAAATCCCCATAGTATTTTTAACAAAAAATATAAAAAATAATGCTAAAATTCACAAAAGAGTCCAGG
>NW_008330327.1:1826102-1834973 GCF_000622305.1 Nannospalax galili
TTCCATTCATTTCTGAATTAATGCCAACCATTGACAAATGTAACCTCATAAAACCGAAGGGCCTCTCTACAGCAAAAGAAACAATAATGAAGTGAAGATAATGTCCAGCAAGTGGAGAAAATTTTTCACCAGGTAGGTATCCAAGAAGTATTAACATTCAGTGTACAAAGCATTCAAAAGCCAAAACACCCAGGAAAAAGTAGCCTGGCTCAGTGTTTGAGAGCACTGGCTGCTTTTGCAAAGGACCTGGGTTTGATTCATAGTCCCTACATGGAAGCTAACTACCATCCTTAATTCATGTTCCAGGGGATCCAATGCTCCCTTCTGGCCTCTGTGGGCACTGCACACATGTGGTACACTTACACACATGCAGGCAAGACACTCGAAAATATAAAATGAAAGTAAATCCATCAAAAAAAATTAAAGAAAACAAACCAATAAAAAAATGGGATTCTAACTGCCAGAAATAGAATTCATCCCCTCAAGTTATCAGTCAGAGTTCTGGAGGCCTACAATATAGTACAGACCGTGGACATTGCTTTCAGTTGTCCTTCTGCTGAAGAAACCACAGACTTTGGCCACAGGACATAAAAATCAAGTTGCTACTGACCAGGAAGTTTTTTCCCTGGTGTCTAGCTTTCATAATACCAGAAGTTTCTATGCAGGGTGCTGGGGAAAAAAATCATCGACACTTCTACCAACCAAGGGAATCCTGTAAGCTACAATAACAATAAGTTATGCCCATGGCTACACTAGTTGGCTTGAACATTATGGAGGTTAGCAACTGCTTTCTGGTTGGATTTAATACCCAGTTCCTTAGGAGGAAATACAAGCCTCGTCTTATAAATCTGATCCACAACCCATGGTTGAGGAGCGCATAGGTCCCAGGAATGAATCCAATACTATTCTGCTACATGGACATAACATCAAACTACTGTCTCAATTCATACTTATGTATGCATAGATTAGTGAAGTTGTCCGACCCCTTCAGAGAAGACTTTTTTGTGTGCCTTGGATGTTGGTTAACAAAAAAACTTACAATTGGTCAAAGTACAGAGAGTGTTAATAGAGTGCTAAGAATTTAATACCCAGTTCCTTAGGAGGAAATACAAGCCTCGTCTTATAAATCTGATCCACAACCCATGGTTGAGGAGCGCGTAGGTCCCAGGAATGAATCCAATACTATTCTGCTACATGGGCATAACATCAAACTGCTCTCTCAATTCATACTTATGTATGCATAGATTAGTGAAGTTGTCCAACCCCTTCAGAGAAGACTTTTTTGTGTGCATTGGATGTTGGTTAACAAAAAAAACTTACAATTGGTCAAAGTACAGAGAGTGTTAATAGAGTGCTAAGACACAAATAGGGCTTCTATATCACTCCTTTCCTAAGGTTGAGGGATCATCACAGAAGATGGAGGAGACACTGTAAGCCGGAGGTTGGAGAAGATCAGCACGAACAGTGTCTTCTAGGCATGCTAGAACTGCTACATTCATGAACTAATAGTAATTGTGGTTCGCTGTGCAGGAATTACACAAGATCAAGCTAATCAGCATTCTAGCCTTGATGGGGGAGGGGGTTCATGAACCGTCACACCTAACTGAAGAGGTATTGACAGTTGACAATTTCTGGAAGAGTCAGTTTTCTTCAAGAGTGTGGCCCCTAGTAGGTCAACCATGCAACAGTGGATAACCCCCACATCCATGAGTTACATGAGCAGCATAAGCAAGACCAGTGGGCTACTGAAAAGAGAGAGAGAGGACACCATTTGGAAGGGGTGGGGAAGTACAGATGTATCTGAGAGGAGTTAGGGGAATAGTGGATGTGTATATGATCAAAACACATTGTGTGAATTTATTACGTAACTTAGGCCCCCATAGTGGGAGCCTATGGGAGGATGCCAGTGGGGAAGGTGGTATAAAGATGATTAAAATTGATTGGGATGTTCTGTATGAAACACACAAAAATTCAATTAAAAATTAAAAAATAAGTAGATACACTGGGTGTGGTGGCACATACGTTTAATCTAGCATTTGGGAGGAATATATGTCCCTCTGTACAATTTCATCCACTGAAGTCTAGTCAGCCTATCTGGAGTCTCTCCCTTAAAGATTACTCTCCCTTACCCCAACATTAATAGTTGCCAATAGTTCATCGGCTAGGGTTGGGGCCTGCTGCCCATTTCCCCAGTTCTATGCTGGGTTTTGTCTGATTGAGTTAGTGTGAGTCAGGGACCCACGTGGAAGTAAAGCAAAAAGATTGTAAGAGTCAGGGCTGGTGCATGAACGTAAGGAAAGAGAGACTTTCAGGCTTCTGGGAACTTGATCATATAAACTTGCAACAATGGTGACAGCATGTACAAAATAAAGAAAAATTTTAACAAGATTATTTGATATCTCTATTCTATTAAGTAATATTTCATCCCATAATATTTGAGAATTGTTTCCATTCAGCATCTTCCCTTTATTATCATCATTAAATATTAAATGTTTGAATTATTGTCCTTTGTTATGTGACTAAACTGGTTGGAAATGCAAAGGGTAGTATAATCAAGCAAGATGTTGAGGGCTTTTTTTAATATTATTTTGATGGATCCTTTGACAGTTTGGAAAACATGCCAGAGATTATATTATCATAATTTAATGCATTGGTCAAATAAATTAGATTTCTTTTTCTAATAAAAAACAATAAGAGCTTTGGATACCTCTAACTTTGCACTTTTCCCAAGGAATAAACCTCATAGAATGAGAATGCAATTCATGATAATAAGTTGTTTCTTCAAGAAACCTATGAACAAGTTACCTGCAGTATTGGACCAAAACAAATAAAATCAGCAGGACTGCACAGAAATCTGTGATGCAAGGGCATATGAAACCCAGAAAGGAAGAGGTGCTGGCCCTAGAGGGGCCGAACCCTGAAAAACATAGGAAGAATTACTGCATGCCATGATAAAGAACACCCGTGATCATGGCTGACATATGCATTGCGTGCTTTTGAGGAAAGTAGCTAAATACTGAGTGTGCATCCAGAGGTAACTGATTTCAGATGAATGAAGTTTAGTGTAGGCCAACATTGGCATAGAGTGGTTGTATATTTACTATCATCAGCCACTAGTGAAAGTGAAGTGGGGATTGAGGAAGAGTAGAGAAGGAAAGCACAGTGAGTAAGGATATATGGATTTATATGGAGAGAGAGAGAGAGAGAGGAAACCATGTTAGAATAGCTACATATTAAAATTTATAGGATTTATATATAGAAAGAGAAAGAAAGAGGGAAAGACAGAGAGAAACCCATGATAGAATAGCTACATGTAAAATTTATAGGATTTTATATGCATACAATTTATACTGCATATATTTGCACATTTAAAATATTGCAAACACATGCATAGTATATCAATAAGTGCTTGAATATGAAAACTACATAAAAATATCATAACCTTATTTCTAGTCCCCAATGTATAGCTGGAAAACTCATTGTATTAAAAAGAAAATAATACAGGAATTGTACACAGAACATTCAACCAAATATTATGTACTATAAACAAAACAGCAGCATTCATAAAAAGTAAATGAAAAGTCACAAAAAAGAAGACAAAATAGATTGTGCACTACTGAAAAATTAGTTTTTAGAGTACCATAGAATAAATATCAGATAGCAGAACACACAAACTGAAGGACTAGAAAGGGAGAGATTTAGTGATGATTGTAAGCAGAAGTAAGAAAATGGATCCTGGAACTAGTAGAAATAAGACAGGATTAAGGAGATGTTTTAAAATGACTTAGCCAATAAAAAACAAATTAAAACTCAAAGTATTATACATGATCGAAAGAGAAAGAAGTAAAAGAGGAATACAGAAACAGTTCAAAAAGAACAAATGAAAAGTGACGGGGTGACATCATTTCAGAAGACGTGTGTGTGTGTGTGTGTGTGTGTGTGTGTGTGTAATAAATCCAACAATAAAGTAATATAACAATTTGAACAATTTTGTACATAATTCAACAATAAGAAACCAGTTTTGAATGAAATGAAACTTACCCACATCTAATACAAACACATATTCCTAATAAAGTAACTAAAATAATGTCAAATAAATACAAAAATAAAAATAAGGCATGTATCCACATGTGTGACAGTTTGAATGAAAATGTCCCCCATAGGCTCCAAATATTTGGACATTTTGGCCCCAGATGGTGGGGCTGTTTTGGGAAGTTTGAGAAGTTGTGGCTATCCTGGAGGAAGCACATCACTGGGGGTGGGCTTACAGAGTTCTTAAGCCTTGCTGGATCTCCAGTGGCTCTCTTGCTTCCTGTGCCTGCTGTGATGATGTGAGAGCTTACCTTCTGCTGCTCCTGCTCCAGCCACCTCCAGCCACCATGCCTCCCTGCCATGATGGACTGTAATTCCCCTGGAACCATAAGCTCAAATAAACTCTTCCTTCTATAAATTGCTTTGGTCGGTGTTTCTATCACAGCAACAGAAAAGCGACTAATACAACATGTAAGAACAAACATAATGTTCAAACATTGGAAGAAATATGCACAGAAAGAGATAGTGTGCCATGTGCTTGATGTTCAGGCTTCTTTGTTCTGTACATTTTGTGGTTTAGCTATAAAAAAAAAATGCAGAGAGTTTCTATTCTAGTCCAGTCTGTTTCATGTTCCATGTGCCTTATAGCTGGATGGGCTTCTCTTTCTCTAGATTTGGAACATTTTCTTCTATTATGCTATTAAAATATTTTCTATGCCTTTTCCATTAAATTCTTCTGCCTTTGAGTTATGTGTGTTTAATTATAGGACGAGATTCTCTAGAGAGAGGTTAATTTTTTAACATGTAATAATAATCACTAGCAAAGAACCACAGGACTAGTTGTGGACATCCCAGCAGCAAGCAGGGTGACCCCACTGTCCTATAGCAATGCACCTTCCTGCAGCTCAGAATCATATGGTATTGTTTCCATTGATTTTTAAACCAATCAATCTTATCTACAAAATATGCTACTAAGCATTCATTTTTCATGCATGAATCCAAGATAACTGCATAGAATTCCAAAGTTAAACACAATACTATTCCATCCTTCCTTTTCTGAAGCTGATGATACTCCTAAAATACATCATTACGGCAACATTATCAAACTTTCTCCCTCTCCTCTGACCCTCTTTGTACTGGGGATCAGACCCCTGACTGAGCATGTTAAGCAAACTCTCAACCACTACTTTTTCTTTATTAAACTATTTAGCAATCATAGAGTTGATAAAATTCTGAACTTACCAAATCTGTCATCATTTTCATTTGTGTCATTTCCCACACTAGCCTCCAAGGCTCCTCGATGCCATCTGGCACAGGGGTGTAAGCATTGTAAGCCATAAGGACGGCAGCAAAGAGAAACAAAATCGTCTTTCTCCCCATGTCTCCCTCTGCTCTTTCTACTTCAACAGCATAACAGCTACAATTTTCAAACCTTCCGATGTTGAATTTTAACCTGTCATAAAGTTACCCAACTACTTTAACTCAGAAGCTGTTGCTTCATAGTTAACAGATTCCAAAAGTACATGTATTCATGTGTGAACCAGAGTTTCAACACTGAACTACTGTCTGATAGTTCCTTCCAACCCTGTGACTCTTATCTTGCTGCTTGTCAGTTCGAAATGAAACTTTATAACAGAAGCACTACCTGCAGAAACTTTCCTACTTATGCAAGTACACAGAACATCCAGTATATTCATCAAACGACAAATGAATTAAGAAAAGTCTAAAAATATCTTTAAAGTAATGAAAGATTTTACAAAGTAAGAAATCCATATTTTCAAATATTATTGATTCTTCAAGTGTTCTTATTATGAGTGTAATTATCAGTGTTTAACATTGATTATGTTGCAATTATACCATAACTGTGGTGTTAGCCAGGAGTTTTTGAGGAATAAACTCGAGGCAATTAATCAAAATTAATTAAAAGTTATTAATCCCCTAATGTTTTTTGGATAGTTAAATGATTCAAGTGTTCAGTGGTTAAATTTTTTTAATTAATTAATTAATTTATTTTTACACCCACTTCCCAGATAACACCCTCCCATAGCCTCCCTCCTCCCACTAGAGCTCTTATACTCTGATATCCCTGCTACTGTCTGCTGTGTTGTCGGCATCCCCAGCCATTTCCCACTACTTGCCCTTCTGGTGAATCTAGTCAGCCTATCTAGAGGTCTTTGTTTTAGGAGGATCAGCTGTTCCTCATCTAGCAGCAATCAGTTGTCAATATTCCTTTGGAGAAGATTGGGGTCTGCTGTTCATTTTCCAAGTTTTATGCTGGGTTACTATCTGGGAATCCCTTTGGCCACTTGCCAACAACTCAAAAGTAGGTATTGCCTGTCTGGCATCGTTGCTTGTTATGTAGCCTATGGACCAAAGACATTAAAGAGGTCCACAATGAAAATTTTGTTTTTTATAGTAATTCTTTCTTGAGACAGGGTCTCACCACAGCCCCAGCTGGCTTGGAACTCACTATGGAGACCAGGCTGGCCTCAAACTCACAGATATAATGCCAAATTTAAATTATTGACTGAATTGTCTTAATAGGCACATCACCTTACTTACTCTTCATAGCGACATGGGAATGGAATGCAATATTGTCAAAGGCTATTTTTTTCAGACCACCACCAATACATATTTTAAAAATTAATATTTTACCTTGGACCCTCTATTCAGAATGTTTTATCTTTAATGTTCTAAAAATTAATGAGAATGGAAAACCAGAGATCTTTTTGTCTATTTACTGTGTCATAAATATCTGGACAATATATTGAATGTTTGTGCTCACAAGTTATGAGATTTTATACATACTCTGCCTGTGTTAGGGAGATGGGCCTGTAGTAGCGAGTCGCGAAGGTAAAAGCCACGTGAAAGAGCTTCCACTATACCATGTGAGGGTGGAAAGAGAACTGAACCAGAATTCAACAAACAATGAATTTCTGGGACCTTGGCTTGGACTCCTTAGCTTTCAGAACTGTGAAAAAAAATGTTAATTGGTCACACCACTGGCTTATCACATTTTTGTCATAGAAACTTATATTTATCAATGTCCTCAAAGAAAGAGTCAAATGAGAGAAAGAAGCAGCTACTACATAGCCAGCAATGTATATTCACAGAACCAGGAGATTCTGATGGACCGTCCTTTATATTTGACCTGGTCCTTCTCCTCTGCAACTTTCAAACTACTTTTTTGTTCTGTACATTTAGTGGTTTAGCTATAATAAAATGCTGAGAGTTGCTATTCTAGTCCTATCTGTTTCATTTTCCATGTGCCTTATATCTGGATGGGCTTCTCTTTCTCTAGATTTGGAACATTTTCTTCTATTATGTTATTGAAATATCTTCTATGCCCGTTACATTAAAGTCTTTTCCCTCTTGTATGCTTATATTCATATATTTTTCCTTTTCTTAATGTTCCAAAGATTTCGGATGTTTTTTCATACAATTAAAAAAAAATCTTGGCGAAGTTCTGGCCTCCTTCTGGCATAGGGGCTGAGAACAGAGGGGACTACCTGAGAACTCCTGGATCATGCCTCCACATGATGGTGAGCTTTCCCTAATTGTGTCATACCCATCCCCCTACCTGGGATTTCTTGAGGTCCCTCCCAAGGCCCCAGGGCAGATCTGGCTTTGGTAGGCTAAGGCTGAGATTCTAGCAGACAGCCTGAGATGGTGTCTTCCAACCTCCATCAGTGTAGCGGCTCTGATCTCAGTAGTCTGTCAGAGAGTGCCAAGTTCTGGCCTCCCTCTGGACTCCCTCTGGTCTCCCTCTCGCCTCCCTCTTGCATAGGGGCTTAGTAGGCAGGCAACTGCCTGAGAGCTCTTGGAACCTCCTTCCACGTGGTGAAGGAAGCCTGAATATACCTGACTGGAACCTGAATTGGGCTTTGGTGGGCACTCTTGAATAACTGATTTGAAGCCATCAGTTCCCTCCAAATTAAACCTGAGAGAACCTGAACCCTGTACCAACCAGCTTTACATAACCAATAAAGAAAGGATGTAGGCACCCCAATAATACAAACAGAAGCATACTTCAACTTAATTCTCATATCAGAATCATAAAACAACCAGAGGAATTTACATGACAAAAATCACAAAGAAATAATAAAATGATAAGCCAAAACACTATGTCCCCACCAAACTACACCAATCCTGTTGAAGAGTTCTACAAGGAGAACCCCCTGGAGACTGAATTTAAAAGAACAATCATAAGCATGATCAACAAATTAAAGAACACAAGAACAAACAAAGAACTAAAAGAAGATAGTGATACTTCTGAATGAATTCACAAAAGAGATAGAAACATTGAAGAAACTCAGGCAGAAATGAAGAAGGAAGTGCAAAAGTCAATAAGCCAACTTGAAACAACAGGGGAAAGCCTCACCGCTATAATGAATGAAATGGAAAACGGAATATCAACACTGGAGGATAAAGTTGAAGGATTGGACGACTCAAGCAAAGATTATGGAAAATTTAAAAAACCACAGGAACAGAATATGCTAAGGAAAGACATCCCATACAAATACAGGAAGCACATAGAACACCAAATAGGAAGGATCAGAAAAGAAACTCCACAAGACATATCATAGTAAAAACACCAAATGTACAGAACAAAGAGAGGATACAGAAAGCAGCAAAAGAAAAACAACAAATCACATACAAAGGAAAACCCATCAGAATTACAACTGACTTATCAATGCAAACTATGAAAGCCAGAGAGCCTGTACCAAGGTATTTCCAGTTCTAAATGACCACAAATGCCAGCCAAGATTACTTTACCTAGCCAAAATCTCTATTATAGTTGAAGGGGAAAGAAAAATCTTCCATGATGTGAATAGGCTG
>NW_008330327.1:1835020-1838711 GCF_000622305.1 Nannospalax galili
AATACAGAAAGCAGAGAGAGAAATAACCATACCTTAAGGGCAATGAAAGAAAATAAATAAATGTACAGTAGAGAAAACACAAAATTAGACAGATAACACAAGCAACAATCAAAATCATGGGAATTGATACACATCTTTTAATAATAAACTGAAATATCAATGGACTGAACTCCCCAGTCAAAAGACACAGGCTAAGTGAATGGATTAAGAAACAAAATCCATCTCTTTGCTGTCTGTAAGAAACCCATTTCAACTTCAAAGATAGGCACTACCTTATTGTAAAAGGATGGAAAAAAATATTCCAAGCAAATGGCACTAAGAAACAAGCAGGGGTTGCAATTCTAATATCTGACAAAATAGACTTCAAAGTAAAACTAATCAGAAGAGATAAGGAGGGTAATTTCATTCAGATCAAAAGAATAGTTAACCAAGAAGATATTACAATCCTTAACATATATATGTACCAAACTCTGGTACACCCAAATTCATAAAAACAACACTACAGGACTTTAAGAGACAGATTAACCCCAACTCAGTAAGGGACTTCAATCCCCCACTGTCTCCATTAGACAGGTCAAATGGACAAAGAATAAACAGAAAGATGTCCGAAGTAAATGATACCATACATCAAATGGACCTAACACATGTCTTTTAAATATTCCACCCAAGCACCAAAGAATACACTTTCTACTTAGCACCCAATGGGACTTTCTCAAAAATTGACCACATATTGGACCACAAAACAAACCTCAACAAATACAAAAAAAATTGAAATAATTTCATGCATTTTATTGGACCACAATGCAATAAAGCTTAAAATCAACACTGGACGAAGCCCTAGTCACTACACAAATTCTTGGCAATTGAAGGACACACTCATAAACAATGAGTTGGTCAATAGAGAAATTAAGAAAGAAATAAAAGAATTCCTGGAATTCAACGGAAAGGAAACTACAATTCAACACAACCTCTGTGACATGTTAAAAGCAGTCCTAAGAAGGAAGTTTATAGCTTTAAGTGTCTACATTAAAAAATAAAAAGAGCCCAAATAAATGATCTAACACTGCAACTCAAGACACTAGAAAGGCAAGAACAAATGAACCCAAACCCCACAGAAGAGAAGAAATAACAAAAATCAGAGCATAAATTAATGAAATAGAAACAAAGAAAACAGTACAAAGAATCAATAATGGGCTGGAGAGATGGCTCAGTGGTTAAGAACACTGCATGTTTTTCCAGAAGCCCTGGGTTTGAATCCCAGCACCCACATGGCAGCTAACAACTGTCCGTAACTCCAGTTCCAGGGGATTCAACAGCTTCTTCTGTCATCCGCAGGCATTGCACAACATGGGTGCACTTACCTATATGCAGGCAACACATGCATACACATAAAATAAAAATAATAAATAAAATGTTTTTAAAAAGGAATCACTGAAGCTAAGAGCTGGTAATTTGAAACGCTAAACAATATAAGCAGACCCTTAGCCCAGTTAACCAAAAGAAAGAAAGAGCAAATGCAAATCAACAAAATCAGAGATGAAAGGGGAAACATCACAACAGACACCCAAAAGATCCAGACCACTATAAGGGAATATTTTAAAAACCTATGTGCTACTAAATCTGAAAATCTAAAAGAAATGGATGGATATCTGAAATCAAGGGAACTACCAAAGTTAAACCAAGAAGAAATCAACAGTTTTAACAGACCCATAAAATACAAGGAAATTGAAACAGTAATACAAAGCCTCCCAACTAAGAAAAGCCCAGGCCAAAATCGATATAGAGCAGAATTCTATCAGACATTTAAAGAAGACCTCCAAGAAATACTTGTTAAATTATTCAAAATGAGAGAAACAGAGGGAGAACTCCCAAATTCCTTCTATGAAGCCAGTGTCATTCTAATAGCCAAACCAGGTAAAGACACACCGAAAAAGAAAACTATAGCTCCATATACTGAATGAACACAGATGTGAAATTTTTCAACAAAATACTTGGAATCCACATACAGACACACATCAAAAAGAAATTCACCATGATCAAGTAGGCTTTATTAAAGAGATGCAGGGATAGTTCAATATATGCAAGTCAATAAACGTCACTAATCATATAAATGGATTCAAAGAGAAAAACCACATTGTCATCTTAATAGATGCAGAAAAGGCTTTTTGACAAAATTCAGCATGCATTTATGTTCAGAGTCCCAGAGGGAATTGGATTGGAGGGAACATACTTCAACATAGTTAAAGCTACATACAATAAACCCACATCCAACATCATTCTAAATGAAGAAAAACTAGGAGCAGTCACATTAAAATCAGGAACCAGACAAGGATGCCCACTATCTCAACTCCTGTTCAACATAGGGCTTGAAACTCTTGCTAGAGCAGTAAGACAGGAGAAGGAAATTAAAGGAGTACTAATTGGAAAAGAAGAAGTCAAACTATCACTTTTTGCAGATGATATGATACTATAGCTAAGAGACCCCAAAAGTTCCACCGGAAAATTCCTAGAACTGATCAACACTCTCAGTACAGTGGCAGGTTATAAAATCAATCTACAAAAATCAGTAGCTTTTCTGTATACCCCAATAACAAGCAATTGGAGAAAGAATACAAGGAAATGCCCCCATTCACAATTGCTGCAAAAAAATAATAATAATCTCAGAATAAATCTGACCACAGACACTAACGATCTCTACAATGGAAATTTTAAATTGTTAAAGAAAGAGATTGAGGAAGACACCAAGAGATGGAAGGACTTCCCTTTCTCACTGGAAGAACCATGTTTGTTGCTGCTCTTTTCACAATAGCTAAGACGTGGAAGAAACCTAAGTGCCCCTCAACTGACAAGTGGCTAACACAAATGTGGTATATTTACACAATGGAGTTCTATTCAGAAGTAAAGAAAGATGAAATAATGAAATTTGCAGGTAAACGGATGGATCTAGAAACTGTTACGCTAAGTGAAATAACACAGATTCAGAAAAACAAATGATGTACATTCTACCTCATATGTGGATCCTAGCACCAAATCCTTTTAAATTTCAGGTCCTTTTAATAAGACGATGCTATACAGCAATCCCTTCTGCGTGAAATAACTACCATCATCACAAGTTCAGCTGAGCCTGATCGCTAAACACCATCACAATTGGGCTTGTTGATGGTTGTGCTCATTCATTAAAGGAAGGCCAAGCGGGGTCATTGGACCCTCCCAGGATTATCCAGCCACTCTTCCCAGCCAACTGTATGTAATTTGGCCCTAATCACACATGGCCACTGGATTTGGGGAGGGCTAAAGTATACAATCTGGGGAAGGCTCGGAAGAGAAGGCATGACCCATGCTGAGTAAAGGCTTTCCTTTGTGCATACCTTCAGGTCATACATACACCTCAGCATCTGCTCAGTTATCTGGAAGCCTTTGAGAGGGAACTGACACTGATTCTATGTCAGCAGCTATCAAAATACCTGAAAGCAAATCTTGAATCCATCATTCCAGAGTCCAGCCTTGAAAGACAAAAGAAAAATGAGGATGAACCAAATAGAGGGATGCTTTTGGAAGCCCTTGTCAAGAAATTCCAGTGGACCCTCATATGAACATTTGAAAATTGCCCTGTTCTGGCTTTGTTCTAGTTCCCTGTCTAGAACTTGTAATGCTAATTACTCTTGCCTTTACTTCTCTTTCACATCTCCTA
>NW_008330327.1:1839808-1844844 GCF_000622305.1 Nannospalax galili
AATGAAAATCATAACACAAAGCACAGGATACTTCCCTGACAGTTATTGGTCCAGGAGTTCACAGAGGTTTCCAGAAAAACACAGGCTATTGGCAATGACCTTGCTTACCTACTATAACAACATGGTAAAACCTTATTGCTAAGAAAAACATATATTTGGCTGTAGGAACAGACGAATTGATCTGAACTCAACCGAGCAACTTCCTCCCTGCCTGCCAGCTTTCATAGTGCCAAAAGGTGCTGTATCTACTATTGGGGTGGAATCTAGATGCTCCAGGCTGCAATATCAACCCAACAGATGAGATGAGCCCACTGGCACAATAGTGACACAACTGTTATTGGGTAACTAACCAGTTTCTTTTTGGTTTGAGGCCTGCACCATTGGGGGGAATATCATACCTGGTACTATAATTGTGCTCATAGGCCCTAGGGTACAGAATGCTATTTTAATTTGCTACATAGACACGCTGTCAAATTACCTGCTAAGTATTTTTCCTTATATCATAGAACCCAGGTTCCCTTCAACCTTGGTCAAAGAAGCTTCTTTTTACAGTGGACAGCATTCAGTGGAGAGTTGCATAACTAGTCAATGTGCTGAAAATAAGAGATTGAGTGCTTGGTCCTAAATAAGAGATCAACATTAAATCTACTTTCATCACCAAATACAGGAAGCTTAGCAGAAGAGGGAGCACAAAGAATGTAAGAGTCAGAGGATGGGGAAGAGTGCTGTGAAGTGATATCTTCTGAACATACATGGCTATAACAATCATGATCTCACAGCAGCCATGGTTACCTGCACCAGACATCAATGCCAGCCAAACACCTGACATAGACTGGGTAGAAGATCTCAAGTGCCCATCCCATACTGATTGGATGTGGTTTGTTGCTTTATAGGGAGGGAGAATCATTCTTTATTGAAGAGATGCCCACTGGTATGTTTTCATGCTGCAATGAAAGGCCCAACACCCACACACTTTGGGTTGCTCTGAGTGGATTTAGTGGGTTACCAAAAAGAGGAAAAAACAAAGAAAGAAAAAGATATTCCAAGCTGGTGGTGCATGGCTTTAATCTCAGCACTCACTCAGGAGGCAAAGGCAGAGGTAGGTGGATCTCCGTGAGTTTGAGGCCAGCCTGGTTTACATAGTGAGCTCCAGGCCAGCTGGGGCTACAGGAGACCCTGCCTCAAAAAATTAAAATAAATAAATAAGTAAGTTTTAGAAAGACATGAAATTGGAAAGGTGGCGTGTTGAAGGTGGCATTTATGGGGGAAGATGAAGGAGGGGGTTAGGGGTTAGGAATAATCATATATATATGTATATATATATACATATGAAATTATCAAAAATACAGAAATATTAAAACAAAACTCCAAGAGATTTATAATGGGAATTGTCTCACATTAACATGGGTGTCCTAGTATGTCTTGCCATTGCTGTAACAAAACACTCTGACCACTACCAACTTGGGGAGGAAAGGGTTTATTCAGCTTACATCTCCCAGGTCACAGTTCCTCAGGGAGCCCAAGGTCAGAACTCAGGGCAGGAAACTGGAGGCGGGAGCTGGAGCAAAGGCCATGAAGGAATGCTGTTTGCTGGCTTGCTCCCCTGGCCCCTGCTCAGCTTGCTTTCGTATGCAACACAGGCCCACCTGCCCAGTAACAGCACCACCCACAGTGGGCTGGGCCCTCCCACATTACTCAACAATCAAGAAGATGCCCCACAGATATTGCCACAGGCAAGTCCTGTGGAGGCAGATTCCCCAATTGTGGTTCCCTCAACCAAGGAGTGTCCAGTTGACACTAAAGCTATCCAGCACAATTAACCCCTTGTCAATTTGACACACAAACACATCACTATTAAATCATAACCTTTCCAATTCTTATCCCCAATATATGATGTTAATATTAATATCACAACATAAGACAGTACAACCTTAAAAGCCCCACAATCCTTACAAAAACCAAGCATTCAAAAGTTCATAGTCTCTTTTAAAAGTCTTTTAACTGGGGGCTCCCATAAAATCCAAAACAAGTTCTGTCTTATTTCAAATGGAAGAATCGGGCACACCTAAGCAAAACCAAAGTTCAGCAAAGTAGCCCAAGGCTGGACAGCTGGGATTCACCCATGATCGTCTAGGCTCCAAAGGGTTCTGGCAGCTCCACCTCTCTGACTGTACCATCCACAGCACACACAGCTTGTATCAAAGACCCAGGATAGCTCCATTCCACACCTGCCACTGCCATTGGTGGTCATCCCATGGTCCTAGCAGCTCCAAAAACCTGGGGTCTCCACTGAAACTGAGGCTACACCTTCACCAATGGCCTCTTCTTGCCTCTTGGAGTGCAAAGCCTCAGATCCTATGACCCCTTCAATCCTGGGGTCTTCACTGCAACTGAAGATGCACTTTCACCTATGGCCTTTCCTGGCCTCTCAGAGTGCCAAGCCTCAGCTGCTCTCTGTGACCCCTTCACACTTTCAACACCAGAACCATGCAGGAGACTCTTACACATTACTAAGTCCTGCTTTCAGCTAGAGATGGAGGCTTGGGGCCCCTCTTGACTATAACTTCTGTGTGTAGACCCTGAGGAACTACTTTCCAGAAGATTTCACCAAGGTGATGCTAGTCTCTTGTTACTTACGGCTGATTTTTCAGCCCCAGCTAACCAGCATCAATTGTTCCAGTAAAGCAAAGGTTTTACTTCAGGTTCTGGTTTCTTCTTAATCACAGCTGATTATTCAGCTCCAGCTGACCAGAACCCACAGAGTCTCAATTCAAAATATCACACAAACAGCCCTGATAGTCTCTGCTTCCCTTTGAAGTTTCACAAGCCAGACCTCCATTGTTCACAATGTTTTCACCATAACTGTTCCAAGCTCTACAGCAACAAACTCTAAGCACTCAATGGCTTTTTCAGCTCAAAGTTCTGAATGCTTCCACAATCTTCCTAAAAACACTAAGGTCAGGTCTGTCACACCAATACCCAACTCCTGGTACCAATTTCGGTCCTAGTTAGTCTCTCCCTTGTTGTAACAAAACACGCTGATCAATACCAACTTGGGGAGGAACAGGTTTATTCTGCTTACATTTCCTGGGTCACAGTTCATCAGGGAGCCCAAGGTCGGAATTCAGGCAGGAACCTGGAAGCAAGGGCTGGAGCACAGGCCATGGAGGAACGCTGCTTACTGGCTTGCTCCCCTGACCCCTGCTCAGCTTGCTTTCTTATGCAACACAGGTCCACTTGCACAGGGATAGCACCACCCACAATGGGCTGAGCCCTCCCATATCACTCAACAATCAAGAAGATGCCCCACAGACATGACCACAGGTCAGTCCTGTGGAGGCAAATCCCCAATTGAGGCTCCCTCAACCCAGGTGTGTCAAGTTGACACTAAAGTTATCCAGCACAATGGGTATCAAGTGATTTCACTGTCTGTGATCTACAAACTCATAAAACAGAAAAATTATTGGTGTAATTCATTCTACATTTGAAGGTTTGTGTACCAAGGAGCAGATTACAATCCTTAGTCTTCACTGGTAGCCCTGGGAGCTGGCAGATGATGCTCATGAGAGCCCAAGAGTCTGAAGTTCTGTGAACTAGAAGCTTCCACATTCAAGTCAGGAGAAAGTTGATGATCTAGCTCAAAAAGAGAGTTTCCTTCCCTTTTGTAGTCAAACCTGGATAATATCATCCCACATTAATATGGTTGATCACACCTAAAAAAAAAAACTTCTGGAAACACTTCAAGAAACACACCCAGATAAATACACTTCCAAAATGTACTCATGAATAATGTTTTACCAGTAAGTCAAGCATTCTTTAAGCCAGTAAAGTTGGCATATAAAACCAATCCTCACCCAACTGGCACAGGCTAGGACAGAACTTGTATGTGAAATTGTGGACATTTCTTTGAAAGAGTTGAGATGTATGCAAGAAAACGCCTACGGTGCTGTGATCTTAAGGGTGATTCTGATGGGAACTGAGAACTCACAGAGGAAGACCGTAGAGAAATCATAGGTCCTCTTGGAGAATATTGAGGTAATCCTGAACACAACCTTGATAGAAATGTAGACAGTAAATGCTTTCTCAACAGAAGGAACGATATGCTATTGGATAACGTTGGAAAGTTTATTCTTTTTATAAAGTGGCAAATGACTTGGTTACCTTATGCTATATTGTCTTCCAGTATTTTGAAAAAGGGATAAATTGTGAATGATGCCATTGAACATTTAGCTAAAGATATTTCTGGGCAAAGCACTGAAGGTGTGGGTGGAATTGCTTGACTACTTCTGTAAAATGCAAAAGGAAAAACATAACCCAAATGTAAATAAATTAAAAAGGAGCAGAACTTGAGCATTTGGAAAAATCTCAGGTGAACAGAATGTCCAAGAGCTCATTTGGTAGAAGATTAAGTTGGATTGACGTTTCAACAAATCTGGACATTATTCTCAAGTCTGGGAGGCAATTAGATGTGAATACAGAATCCTCGGGATTGAATAGACCCTTATAAGGGGAGAGGTGCCTACCTCTGTCTTCCACAGAAAGACATGAAAAATCTGCTGTCTTCAACCCAGAACTGGCCTTCACCAGAAGCTAATCATGTTAGCTGCCCAATTTCAAACATCCAACCTCAGACCTGTGATTTAAAGAATATTCTGTTGTTTATAAGCCAACCTGTCTTCACACTTTGTTAAATAAGTTTGAATTGGCTGGAAAGAGGAATTTCTTCACTGAGAAGTTCAGACAACCCTTGGACCATGCAGCAAAATTTTGGTGGTAAAAGTGGGGGAGAGGGAAAACCAGAATATGAAACAAAGAAACAAATACCTTAGCATGGTGCTCCCTTTCATGTGAAGAATTTTTGCTTCATGCTGCCTTTTTCTAAGCATTCTTATCTAAACAGCTCTGACTCAGACCTTTCAGGAAATGGATGGTGAAATCCTCACACTTTAGGGGATTGAAATGAATGAAATTATGTAATTGTTTGGGTTAGTCAAGAGCTTTTAAACTGAGGATATGTTATTATATAAATGAAAGTT
>NW_008330327.1:1846578-1853011 GCF_000622305.1 Nannospalax galili
GGCCTATGATTAGAAAAAAAGCATAAGCCAGAGCTATAGAACCCAGAAATTAGTAAATAAGACACCACAAATAGTACAAAATATAGATAGGTAAATACACACGCACACACACACACACACACACACACACACACACACAGACATTGTGCATGGTCTCAGCCACTCAGGAGTCTGTGGCAGGAAAATCACTTGAGTTGAGAAGTTCAAGACCAGCTTGGACAACACAGAGACAGATGCCCTGTCCCAAAATTTTGAAATATATTTATTTATTTATTTTTAAGTTTATCAGTGTATTGCCTACATGTATGTAAGTGCATACAGTGACACAGAGGTCAAAGAGAGAGCCAGGTTCCCCTGGTACCGGAGTTACTGCCAGCTGTTAGCTACTGTGTGAATGCTGGGAATTGAACCCGGGTCCTCTGCCAGAGCAGCCAATGCTCTTAACCACTAATCATCTCTCCAGTCCCTGCTGTAACAAAATTTTTCAAAGGAAGAAATTCTTCTAACAAATAAGCAAACAAATCACACCACTTTGCAAAGAATATTAGTCCAGAACGCACACCAGGAAGAATGAAAATTACTGTGTAAAGGTATAAATAATACAGGTAATTTCATACAAGAAATATAACATAGAAATGAAGAGAAAGGTCTGGAGAAATAGCTCAGCAGTTAAGAGCACTGGAAGCTCTTGCAGAGGACCTAGGTTCGATTTCCAGCATTCACGTGGCAGCTCACCGTAGCTCTAGTTTCAAGGGATCTGACACCCTCTTTGGACCTTTGCAGGCATTGCATGACAAGGGTGCACTTACATATATCCAAGCATATAAAATAAAAGCAATAAAGTATTTTTTAAAATGAAGAAAAGGTTTAAAATAAAAGGCATTTGATGAGCACATACTGTGTGTTTCCACATACAATATTCTAGGAATAGTAAATTTATGGAGAAAATAGTTCAGCAATGTACAAGGGCAGGGGTGAAAGGGAGGGTTTCAATAGGAAAAAGATGAAGAAGTGTTTGAGTTCAGAAAGTCATCCTGTGGCTGGAATGTGGTGAAATTCAACTGATAGTATGAATGTGTCAAAACACATAGAATTGCGTACCATGGATACTGAACTTTATAATATTAAAAAATGTATATGGGACCAGAGAGCTGCTCAGAGGTTAAGAGTACTGCCTGTTCTTCAGAAGACCCAGGTTTGAAGAAGTACTTTCTAGAAGATTTCACCTTATTGATGCTTGTATCTTCTTAATCACAGCTGATTTTTCAGGCCCAGCCAATCGCCACTGATTGCCCCAGCAGAGCAAAGGTTTTACTTCAGTGCTGACTGTTCCTCATTAATCACAAGTGATTTACTTGCCCTTGCTGATCAGAAACTACAGATTTTTAATTAAAAATATCAAAGAGCAGTTCTGATATCTTTGAGGGACTCTCAAATTTCTCTCTGAAGCTTTGCAAGTCAGAACTCCATCATCTGCATTTGCATTATCATCCCAGTTTCCATCATAGCGCATTAAGCTCTGAGCACTCAACAGATTCCAGCCCAAAGTCCCACAATCCTCCATCGTCCTCCACCCAAATGCTTCAAGGCATAAAGCTATGTGGTCAGGTTCATCACAGCAATACCCCACATTCAGTACCAATTTATGTTCTAGTTATTTAATTATTTTTCACTGTGATAAGATACCATGACCAAAAGGAATTTGGGGAGGTAAGTCTTTATCTGAGTTACAGGTCACAGAGCCTCATTGAGGGAAGCCAGGGCAGGAGTCAAATCAGGAACTTGGAGGCAGGAACCAAAGCAGAGACATGGAGGAACATTGTTTAGTGGCATGTTCAGCTACTTTTCTTATTCAGCCAAGGCCCACCTTCCAGAGATGGCACCGCCCACAGTATGGTGGGCCCTCTGATATCAATTAGCAATCAAGAAAATACCCCTATGCCCAGGCCTACAGGCCAGTCTGATGGAGGAACTTCTTCCAGTGATGTTCCCTCTTCCCAAGTGACTCGACTTGATGTCACATTGACTAACCAACATAACCCTTTGTTGGAACACCATAGCAATAATAAATTATAAGCAAGAGGAAAGTAGACTTACACTTTATATATACAGAGTTCAAAAGACAGAAAACTTAGTGATCACCTCAAAGATACATAGTTACTTATAACTGCCTGGAATCTTACTTAAGTCCAAGCTCCTTCCCAGAGACCTTCATGATACTATGTCCTTAAGTTCACATCTGCCAGATGAGAGATTTTTCTTCTCTCTAGTGCATTTCCCATTAGATAGAAATTTCAGCAAAACAGGGACCAAAGCCCAGAGTTGAGCATCTGGAATGGAACATATCACAACAGTACAAGAAAGAAGGAACTACACAGCATGTATATTATACTGTTCTTTTCAAAACTAAAATTTATCACAAATTAAACTCCATTGAGGGATAAACATTATTTATAAATTCTTATCTAGCCAAGTAATATACATATCTTTTATCCTCAGACCTATACGTAAGTTAAGTGGTGATGTCATATATGATAATGCTCCATGGATTCCATCCTCAACATGTTCATGAGCAACTTGAACTCCAAGATTTTGGAGTCTTGAAGCATACATAAGTCCATCATCTCTTAGGAGATCATACTGACAGGTAAGAACATAGGTTAGTGGCAAGTTCTGTAACTGGGCATCACTGGCCAACAACGGTGATGCTCTGCTGTCCATCAGCGCTGGCAGTGAATAAGCAGACCTTCCGAGCATTGGTTCAGAGTAAACATGGTTCTTTCTATACTTGTCAGGAAGAAGAGTACTCCAGTTAACAAACTTAAACAGAGGTCTGGACTCCAGAGGCATGTGCTGGTTTCTTCTCATCGCCCGGGGAAGTGCTTCATCCTTAGTGAAGAACAAACTCACGAGTTTTATGGCTATGTCCCGTGTCAGAACTACGCCATGTTCATTTTCTCGGTGAGATGGCACGTAAGAGTCAATTACCTGTAAACCAGGATACAGTAAGGCCTGCAGCTTGATTTTATGTCTGACTTCAGGATCAATCTGCACCTGAAAAATATGAACTCCTGTAAGGCAAAGGTTTCCATCGTAGCAGAAGATGAAATGTAATCTTTACACAGAATTGGGAGTCAACCTACATAAAGTGGTGTCATAAAACAGGAGTGTTTCACAATAGATATACTAGCTTTAGTTGGCTAAACTGTCTGAACAATAAGTTTTAAAGACATTGTTTGAATATATGAGAAAGAATGAGAGGAAAGATGAGGGAGATAAAGTGACTAAAGGTTAAAGAGGTGAGACATCCAAGTATGTTTTTGTCAAATGTAACTAATAGGAACAACACAGTAACAAATATGATATGCACTGGGGGATTTAACAGTATATAAATCTATAAAAATTCTTCCTGGCTACAAGTGATCAAAATGAGTGAAGAAATTAATTATAAATATTAAATAATATTGCCCATTATTAAAAGTAAACTAAAGAACTTTTCAGAGATGTTTAAAAATTCAAAACAATTAAAAATAATTTGTTAGCTATGAATAAATATTCCCAATATTATCCTGCAGCTTTTCAGAAGAATCTAAATGCGCGCATGCATGGACCTTATACAAACAATGAAAGCCGTTTCGTAGTAACCTACTTCTTGAGATAATGCCAAGATTTTGAGAATGGTGATAGGGAATTTTGAAGAAACTTGGTGCCCACAACACTTTCATGTGCAGTCTTTGGCGGGAAGCCCCTTTGCCTGTGCAGAGATGAAGGGCATGGAGGCTTCCCCTAGGCCCCTGTGCAGTGCAAGGGAGAACTTCAAAGGAATCTCTCAGGAACAACGGTCTCATCTGGAATTTGGCACCTGCAGCAATGACACCTGTGCAAACAAAATCGCCTGCATCTGCTTCCCATGGAAAGCTCAGGACCAGAGGACATGCCTCTTGGTCAGTCTCTTATCACATTGACTTTCTGGACCCAAAGGAGGAGGAAATTGAAACTCAGAGGTAAACGGTATTCTGCCACCTCCACAGTGGACTCCCAAGACGCTGGATATTTCAGAAGATTAAAATGAATATGAGTAGAGAAACTTTCCTGAAAACCCCCTCCACTTAGTAAATATCTCCCAAGTGTTATTATGTACATGATTTATCAATCACATAAGACTGAAATCAATATCGCACTTTTAACCTGGCAAACCAGCTGAGACCATATGCATAGGGCATGGGCAAGAAGCACCTACTGATACCCTATCTGACAATTCTTCTAGAAAATGCATATGAAGCAAGTTTCTTTTCCAACAACTCTGTCATTATTTCCCACCCCAGTGTCCTCTGTTAAACCATTTTTTGGTTTCCCATTTAATATTTCTTTTTCCTCCTGTCTTTCTGACATCTCTCAAAGCTCAGGCAAAGATAAACTCCTTTACGATATGAGAAGAGCAACTTCCAAATAGACTATCCAAGGTTGGCACACAGGGTCCTAGTCTTAACAGCTCTGTAGTGAAGCTGGTGGGAATCTTTTCAGCTGTGTTTTATATTTATGTGGGGGGAGGTGCATGAGTGGTGTGTGCATGTGTGTGCGTTTACTCACGTATATGTGTGTGGAGGAGTGCTCATTTCCTATTTAACTCTCCATTCCAGCTTTTAAATACATTATATTATTTAAATTTATTTATTTATCTATTATTTTATGTGTATGAGTGTTTTGCCTGCATGTATGAAAGTGCACTTGTGTCATGCAATGCCAGTGGAGGCCAGAAGAGGGCATCAGATTCTCTGGAAGTGGAGTTACACATGCCTGTCAGCTTCATGGGTACTGGGAACACAACCTGGGTCCTCAGCAAGAGCAGTCAGTGCTCTTAACCGTTGAGCCTTCTCTCCAGCCCCCACTCTAGTTTTTGAGGCAGTATCTCTCACTGAACCTAGAGGTCACCATGTCCACTAAGCTGATCATAGGCCCCCAGCCCTGACTCCACTGGCAGTGCTGGTGTTACAGATGCTTGCCACTACATCTGACTTTTATGTGAGTGCAGGTAATCTGACTCAGGTCCTCATGCTTGCAAAATAAGTACTTTGCCCACTGAGCCATCTCTCCAGTTCCTATTTTCTACATATTTTATATATACGTACAATCATGTATGTATGGTTAGATAAGTAAATGCATGATCAGAGGAAGAGCTTCCCCTTCTAACTATAAAATCCCAAAGCCTTTACCTCTTTCACTACAACTATCATTTCCCTTCTATCTTACAAAATGTACATGATGGGTTTTCCACTTTATTTGAACTTCCCAGACACTGACACAATATCTAAGTTGTCATTGCATTCCTTAGTGGCCAAAGATAGCAGAATGCTTGACATGAAATAAATGAATGGATAAATGGTACTTTTCAGTCCATAATTTTTTTAAGAAAACACTACCCCTGGAACCAGAAGTTACATGGACAGCCAGCACAAACAGGAAGTGAGCAGAAAGGGGAGTCAAACTTCATCTATTTGATGAAGCAAGACTAATGGTAGGACAGAAGATTGAATAAAGAATTAATAATATTTATCAGCATTCCTTCCCTTTTTCCCTTTAAGAAAGTCTAGAAATGATTACATACTGAAATAAAAGAGCAAATAAAATTAAAGATTTTGAAGGGCCTGGAAAGGCAGGAAACAATTTCTAGTGGAGGATTTCTGCCAAGGTAGAGACAAGATGGGGATAATCCAGCAGAGGTCAAGTGTCAAACATATGAACACACAGTAATTGTGTTTGATGGTTCGTTAGTTTGTTCGTTGGTCTAAAGGTTTAATACAGCTTTTAAAGTGAGTCTATTTCTCGTGATTATTATCTCTTTAAAATACATTGCATGTTATAGACAAAAGATTTAACAAACAAGAAGTTGAATGAAAAATCGTTTTAAGTTAGAAGTCTCAGGAAAGAGATCATTGTAAGAGAGACAAAAAAGAAACCTTTGTACACCATTCCTTATCTGGGTAATATAAATAACGCCTTAGCTCTAAACGCCTGTGAAGGGTAAAGGACGCTGCCTAAGGAGAATAATGCCCCATGAACATCGCCCTTGGTGGGGGGAGAGGAGGATGGTGAACTTTCCTCTGTCTGCAGGACTCCGAAAAGAGGCATCCAGTGTGTGTTTGCAGAATGAAGTGGGGTGGGTAGCATGGGAAAGGTATAACTGCAAGCAATAGACAGAAACCAGGCAAAACTGGGAGTTGTGAAGTATGGAACTCTGTAAAAGAAAACAAACACACTAACATCAGGTGCTGAGCAACACGATGAAGAAGAGACAAAATCCCCCTCAATAGAGTTTTGACAGAAAAAAAAGAGTCTCATTGAGCTCCACAGTCATCCAATCAGCTGTTCTGCCACAGAGTTTAAGACAGACTAATTGCAATTGTTCAGCAACGCTAATCCGAAAGGGCCCCTG
>NW_008330327.1:1853395-1869302 GCF_000622305.1 Nannospalax galili
CTTAATCTCAGAGACCCTGTGGAAATACAACCTTATTTGGGCATTCTCATTACCCGCAGACACTGCAGAGTGTCCACAGTCTGAGTGAACATCCAACTAGGTGGTCAATGGGATCAGCTGGTGGGAGCAGTTGAGGGGCCCCTACTCTGGCCACACTGCTGTTCCCGCAGACAGAACACTGGCAGAAACAGTCCAGCAGCAGTCAGGGCTGTACTTGAACTTCAGGAAAGGCAGAGCTAGCCTTCAAAGAAACTTTTCTAACCTGTTTGGAATAAAGAAAAAGTGGCTCACTACCCCACCCATGCAACAAGTAAAAAGCCTGGGAGAAAAAGCAAAGCAATTCACCCTCTTAACTCCTCGAGGAAAAACTTCTCTCTCTCAGTCTCCGGCTCTCACTCCCTCTCCATTTCCCCTCACCCTTTCTTTCTTGTAACTTTTGTTTGATTCTATACTTGCTTTTATTTTGTTTTCCCTCACTATTATTTCTCATACTTCCATCCCCTGTATATTCATCCTCTTTCCCATCTTACTTATACTCATTTTTTCTCTTTTCCTGACCCATCCTTTATTAACTGTTAGTATTTTTCCTTTATTGCCTTTTAACTTCCTGGCATATCCTATTAGGATCTTAGCTCTGTTGTTGTTCTTTTCTATCATAAGGACTATAGTTGTTTCTTATTGGGTTATTCATAGTTCACTGAATTTCATTATCTGGTGTGCTTCTGAGCTACAGCAGTTTGCTTTCTGTTTTTTGTGGCAGTAGTAAGTGACACCTCAAAAAGAGGCTACTTTCTAAAAAGACCTTTATATAAAAGTGGAAGAGATACCCATCTTATCAAATACAGAAATCACAAATCACAAGTACAGAAACAAGAAATATGAAAAAGCAATATTTGAACCACCCAGTTGGGAGAGAAGATATTTCCAAATCCTTGTAAGTGAGTGCACATCCTGACACGCTGCAGGAACCAGGGATATGGAAGGGAAATGGAGGTGAAGGGAAAGAAGGAACAGAGAGAGAAGAATAGCAGGATAACGATGTTACTAAGGGAGGAGATATTTTAAAGAAAGACACATGCTTTCAGACTATTGAAACAATGAATCAGAAAGACTTCAAATATCCACAGGCAGGCTCCTAAGGTGTCCCAAAGTGTGAAGCCCCTCACTATTAAGCCTAACAGCATGAGTTCATTCCTCTGGACCCACATGATGGAGGGAGAAAACTGACTCTCACAACTTGTCCTCCGTGTTCCACATGCACTTGTTCACATGCATGCACACACAAATAAATAAGTAATAAATGTAAGAAAAATCATTTTAAAAAGTTTCTCAGGAATTCCATGCTGGGGGAAAGGAAAGGCTTAAACCTGGTGCCAGCCGGAAGAGGAATTTGTCTCCCAGAACATGATTTCATGTAGTTAGACAATAGATCAGAGCACTTTACTGGACAGACCTGAGGAAAGAGAGCATGTAGAGGTGGAGCTATTGCCTTTCTTTTCTGGCACATTTGCATAGTATGTGTTTAGGATAAAGTGGGCTTTTCTTCACATTTTCTATCTGCTATATGTAATTTTGCATACAATTTCATATACTGCATGCCTCATCAACATCTTGAATCACCACCCAGCATGTGTGTTTCAGTATTATTAATGAGCTGCAGGTCACTCTCATACAATCTGGGTATCTCTGTGCCAATGATGTTAGCTAATTTTAGTTGCCCTAGTCAAGGGGATGTTCAGCCTTCGCTTTGTCAACTTGTCTTGTTTTCACGTGTTAATTTTGTAAAACTTTGCACAAGGCCTTCAAGCCCTCACTTTCCACCCTATCCCCCTGTCTCAATATCACTGTCCCCACCCCAGCTGCAGTCTCAGAAATCTTTTAGAGAGACTGATGATCCATCTTTTAGAACTATTTGCATATTGTTGAAAGGTAAAGTCTCTGACTAAAAGTGACCAGGAATTTCTCTATTCTATCCATTTGTTGAAGAAATCTGCATATATTAGTCTAGAACTGCTATATCCTGGAAGCGACAAAATTTTCAAGGAAGCTGGAAATACATTGTCCAAACAGTAACATGGTAGTATTAATCAATGGTCCCCCAAAAGTCAAGAGCCAGGAAAACCATGGCCATGTGTTTCCCTAGGAGACAACAGAGTCTTATGTTACCCTGTGCCCACCAACCATTTTTTAGTTGAAATAGCCTCCATGGCTTGTAAGCATCCTAGTTATCCATATATTACAGAGAAGCTGCAAAGGTGAGCTATAAATCTAGGAATGTGACCTAACTTTTGGGTGAGGACTCCTAATGCCATGGCTTGTTACTGGGAAATATATAGGACAATTCCCACGGCTGGGATTTACAACAGTAACTCCTTGTGGGCATTTGCATAAACACTGGTTACCATATGAATTTATTTAGTAAGGGGCTCTGGCTTATCATCTAGGGAGAGAATGAAGGTCCAGTATTAGAAAAAAATAAAGATAACAACTGCATTTGCCATGCTTAGAGTAGGCTGAGGTGTCTCAACGGTTATTTGCAGTCACTGGGGAGAAGCTTTCAAAAGGAAAACCTGGGCAGCTTCAGTCTTTGAGGGAATGAGCTAAAGCCTTGTCCTTTCTTCAAAGGGTCAAATAACCTCCTTACAATGGATTCTCCCTTTGCAGAGAGGGAAAAGCCCAGTTCACTTGTACCCTCACTAGGAGTAGTCACTCTCTAGTGCCTTGGTTTACCTGGGGAAACACTGGGGTAAACATGTCGCCTTCAGAATTCTCCTCCGCCTGGAGGAAGGATATAATCTCTGAGGGAGTAGGATATTATCTTCCCTAGAGAAAGGCATTGTTACTCACTTGCATGGCAGTCAGCCCATCAGGTGGGTTTTTGTTTTGTTTTGTTTTGTTTTGTTTTGTCTATAATTGCTTTCCTTGGCTGTTTTGGACTGTCTCCACTTTATCTCTCTTGTTACAAACCCAAAAAGCTAAATTTAAAAGATAATTTGAAGAATCTGGGACCCCACTGCCTACTTTGGTAACTTTTTCTTAGTAGTCTGATCTCAGGAAATTTTCAATAGTATCAGTGGTCAGGGGGAAGAGAGCACAGGCAGACGGAAAATTATTCCTATATTTTAATGCCATAATTGCAATCCACACCTCATCCTAAAATGTATATGTGATATTCGTGCACATATCCACACATAAGTCAAAAGGCCAAGTAAGAACTTCTTAACTTCATTCTGTGCCTTATTCTGCCTCAGTTATGATACTCAGGTAATAATACATAAAGATATGGGCAATTATGAGCATAGCCTTTAAGAACACTGACACAATTAACTCACAAAACCTTAGGCATGCTGCAGTATAGGACGAAGATAGAAAACAGACTGAAGACACAGGAAGGCAAGTCAAAGAAATTATAGTAGAAATTCACCAAATCCATGACCCAAGGAAACACTCTCAATGTCACATTGTAGTTAAAATGCTAAGCACACAGAACAAATATTTAAAGCTGAAAAAAGAAGTGTTAAATTGTTTAAAAAAAGGAGTTATCAGAAATATACCAAACCAAACCTGAACAGGGTATAAGAAACAAACATATATAATATTCAATGAGATTGAAACAGTAATAAGAGCTATCCAAGAAATAAATGCCCAGAAAATTCATGAACAGATTCACTACTGAATTCAACAGACCTTTTAAAATAAAACTAGCCGATGCTCAGCAAGTGATTCCATAAACATGAAGGAAATTATGCTTCTAACATGATTCTACAGGTCAGTTTGATCATGATACCAAATTTAGATAAGAACATAAAAAAGAAACTATAAACAGATTTCCATGAAGACTTAAAACTCCTCAATAAGCAAATCAAATTCAACAATACATGGAAAGGATAATAAAATGTGATCAAGTTGATTTTATACAAACAGTGTTAAGAATGGTTCAGCATATACAAATCAATAAATGCAATTCTGTTCATAAATGTAAAGAATAATGAAGATCATGATTGCTACAATAGATCCATACATAAGAATTTTTGACAAATCCATCATCCCTTCATAGTAAAAAATTTAAAGAAACTAGGTACAGAAGGAGTAAATGTCAAAACTTAAAGATTACACACAACAGCTAACTGAAGAAAACTGAGAATATTTCTTCTAAAATGATAAATGAGACAGTGATCACTGCTCTGGAAATTTTACCTAGAGCAGTGACAAAGAAAAAGAAATAAAAGGGTATAAATTAGAGAGGAAGAAATTGATGTCCTTATTTGTAGATGGTAAATTAAAAAGTATATTATCGTATATGTAAAAGTGCCTAAAATCTCCAGAAGATCCAAGGAGGTTCATAGACCTCATGAATATTTTCCGCAAAGCAAAATGAAACAGAAAATCAACAACTGGTTTATGGAACCTTGGTACAAACTTAAATAAAGCCCCCAGTCTTGTACCCCTTATGTCTGCAAAACCAGCACCATGTGGACAATGCTGAGCTCTGCTGCCAAGTCAAGCTGGACATTGGTCTCCTTGAATTCCAGTTGTGGTGGTCTCTGCATGCCTGCACAGCTGAATCTGCGGAGAAAAGTTCCCTGGAAATTGTTTTAAGTAGAGCATCCTGAAGGCTCTATTTTCTGACATTATCCACTCGAAAGAATTTGTACTGCTGCCCTGGAGCCCTTAAGGAGTGGGTCTTTCTCTCAAGGTGTCTAGCTTCCCTAATGTCCTAAGGTGGGGTCCAAGATTTCTCCTTAACGACACCAATCACTGTAATAATCACAGTCATTTTGTCTGAACTCACCCTATCCGCAACAACTAGATACAAGTTCCTTTTCTCACCAAACTGTATATGTCTCACAATTTTCGTTTCGCTTTGTGCTTCTCTTTCCCTGCACATCTGATAAATGCAGTAAATGATAACATGCCACAGCCTGGCTGCTCCTCATTTCTACCTCACTCCAATCTCAAGACACAGGCAGAAAGCAGCCAGATTCTAAGAACAGAGTACAAACGACCTCTCATCCTGTTCCCAAGAGAGACTATATCGTCCCCCGTGACTGAAAACTCATGCGCGCAGCCTTCTTTGTTGACATTGCTCTTGGCATTCTTGCCTTCCAAACCCTCCTAAGAACAGCCCATCAATCACTGCTTGCATCATTCTACAACTTCTCCTCCACGTTTTAACTGAAAGTTGTCAGCAAATGATGCAACTGGGTAAAAATTAAGAATCAACTGTTCTAATTGATATTTTTACATTATTTTTAAGTGTCTGCAGAAAATACGTATCTTTTTAAATGATTTAGACAATTTATAAGATGACCCATTTGCTGAACTATAAACAAGCTTCAATTAATATACATTGACTGAATTTGTAAAGTTTATTTTCTAATATTCTAAAATTTTACTGGAAACTATTCCAAATAACAACTTATAGAAATCATCAAATTTTGGGCCTGGAGAGATGGCTCAGTGGTTAAGAACACTGGTTGTTCTTGCAGAAAACTCAAGCTCGAATCCCAGCACCCACATGGCAGCTAACAACTGTCTGTAACTCCAGTTCCAGGGGATCTGATGGCCTCTTCTGTCCTCCACGGGCATTGCACGACACAGGTGCACTTACCTACATGCAGACAATACACTCATACACATAAAATAAAAATAATAAGCAAAATATTTTAAAAAATAAATCATCCAAATTTAAAATCATTTCATATATTTAAGTGCCCACAAACAACATCATAAATTAGAAGTATTTCAAGTAGATTCAAACAATGACAGTCACAAATGGTATTGTATTGGAGGCCATAGCCAGTGCACTAATAAAGGTAAAAGACAGAGTGACTGAAAAGGAATAATGAAAATTCTCAAGTCACTGAAGATGTGGTTGTTCAGGACATTCTAGGAAACTTGAAATTCTGCCTGAGCTTATATATAGTTTATTGATGATAAATCAAATAACGGACATACTTTAGATGAATTATGTTGGAAAATAATTCAAGAATAAATTTGAGAAGAGGCTTGCATTACTTCTATGCTTTAATATTTTAATATTGTTGTGGAATTGAAGAGAAACTACTAAAAGGTGAGGTATAGCATCTCTGTTAATTGGAAATTTCAATACCAATATGATGTTAATCATGCCCAAATCTACAGATTCAATGCAATCCTAATCAAAATACAATTAAGCTTTCTTGGGTAGAAATTAACAACATACTATAATATTCAAATGTATAAGAAATGAAGACTAGAAACAACCTTTACAAAAGAAGATCAAGGTTGAAATGAGAGCAGTGCTGAGGTGAAGATAGATATGTACATCAGTGCAATAGGAGAGGCCGAAGAAGGCAGTTACATTGTGGTCAATTGAGTACCACTGTAATTTATGTGAATGAATGGATAAATGGATTTTCAACAATTGCTGTCAGAAGAATAACTGAAAAACAATAAGCCTCAACCCCCACCTCCAACATACAGCCTCAGATACAGTACCTGCTGAGTCAAGGCAGCTGCCAGAGTGCCCCCAGAACTGTCTCCTGAAATAGCAATTCGGGTAGGATCTACTCCATATTTTGCAAGAATTTCATCCTGAAGAAAAAACTTCAGTAAAGTAATGCCATCTTCAAACTGTGCAGGAAAGTGATGCTCAGGAGCTAGTCTGTAGCTTTAAAACAGAGTAAGAAAGCATATACAGTTGTACCCAGGCAACAAGGTGTCAAACTTCTAAAAGACGCAATTTAACACCAGGTCGTAGTATACAGTTTCCCTAAACTGATCCTGAGTTTTCTTCTAATTGTTGATTAAAATGAAAATCAATATAATGCTGCCTCAACTCTATGCTTAAAGTCCATGGATGATGTTTTATGTGAACTTAGGGAATTATAAACTCCCTTAAGTTTGTAAGTGAAATCATTACTTCTGGTGCATTTTGAACACATCTATAATCGTGTTCTTATGTACATGGCTATGCAAACATATTTAAAATCCTCATTGAAAATGAACCATGGATTTTTTTAAGACAGCAAATGTGAGAATACAGTCTTAGAAAATGTCCTGTTTTTCAAGGTCATTTAGATAAAAATTCTTTAAGCTTTATCATGAATAATGCCCAGCAGCTGATTCTAGAGAAAGTGTTGAAACAAACACCATCATTCTGCCAGTGAGCTTGCTTCTTTCTTGTAAGTCCATTTGCAAGACAAATTCTTATATGATTGGTTTAATAGGTACAAGTGATTTTTTTCTGCGTATATGTGGATCAGTAATAATAGAAGAATATCCATTAGCAAAAACTCATGCTTCTTGTTCTTCAGAATATTAAAATTTGTAAACATCTATATTTATTATTAAGTGCTGGGTATGAGGGTTCTTGGAATTTAATAATAAACTACCTTAGAAAAACATTAAATAAGACATGATTTTGACATGGCTATGTACCCAAAAGATGTTGACATCTGTTATTTCAAATGCAATTGATTTAGAACTTTGTAAATTACTAAGGGCTGAATGGAATTTATGGCAAGCATACACTTAAATCAATACATTAAAAATGAGTTTAAAATTATTTGATTCCAATGACTTCTAAAATTATACAAATGAAAATTAGACCATTCTAGTATCATAACTGAGAAATAGCCATTAATATGCTCTTCAAGGTCATCATGAATATGCCAATAACCACTTTTTTCAGATGCTTAAATCTTCATTTACTTGATCTAAACTTTCATAGCTTCCTAGTTTAAAAAATTATATCCACATGCCCTATAAAATTTATTGGATTACAAGTCTCTAATTTTTTTTTGTTTCTATATGTTAAACTACTGAGAAGATGGGAGAAAAATTTCCTCCTGAGAATGATGAATTTTAGAATCAATCCTGGATTCAGACATTAAGAATACATCAATTTAGGTAAGAAAATGATAGATTGCCTAAGATGCTTCCAAATGATTCAGGATATAAGATCACTTTTCCAGAGAGTGGGTTAAAGTTTTCAACAGGTCTCAAACCATATTACTCTAAACAATAATTATTTTGAAAGTAAACATTTTCTTACCAGCCCAAATATGATCAAATATTTTAAGTGAACAATGGTTAATTTACTCCCTCCTGCCTATTTTATGCAGGACACAGCTAAATCTTATAGGATCTAAGCAATAGGCTTTCCCCAAATGCTCGAGCTAGGATGTAACACAAAGATCTCTGTAATTAAAAGAGAATAATAGGGTTCAAGACACCTTTGAGGGGTAATTTATGCTGTAATGATGACAACTAATTTATAGTAATTTAAAAAATACATTTGGGGCATAGATGCCTTTACTTGGAACCTATATGCAGTTAAGGCAAAAATCATAATAGTCAAAGAAATTAATTCTCTTACTCCATTCCTACAACAACAGCATCAAGTCTTTCTGCAGTCCATCTATTCAGGAAGTCAAAAGCCCTCTGCTCTGAAATGAAAAGAGAAAAGACAAAGTCACTCATGCAATTGAAGTGTGATAGAAATAATGATAACTATGAATGTGAGAAATGTAATGATAGATTATTAGATAGGAACCTTATTCTCTACTTGTTTCCATGCAGAGGGAACTGAATCAATGGCATATTCCTTAATCTCTCTCCAGAGATGAAGAGATGATTTAGCCAATTGGGATTTTGAAGAAGAAAAGTTAGGCATGGAGCATTCTAGTTTATTCTTGGCATCTTCTGTCTCTGCACAATGACCCTTCCCAGGTCCCTTTGTGCCATGGTACATTTTGCTGTGGTCTGCTCCTTCAGTCTGGAAGTTTCAGAGGGAAAAGTGTTGTGATTGATCAGTATGGCCAGCCACTATAGCTGGGTCTGTAATCCAAGACACACACACAGCGACAATAGCTAAACACACATTCTCAAAGACTTCATTAGAAATGATTATAATGTTTTGACTTTCACTTTTATGAATTCTGGGTATAATCTTTCAATTGGGTCCAATATTCAGAAAAAAGCATTCATAAACATTGAGAGCTAAGTATAAATGTGAATTTAAATATGTTGTTCATAAAATATATGGATTTTTTCCTAAGGCAATAGAGTTGAATTTCCTATCTTCGTATGAAAAGCTATGTAGTTTTGCATCTTTCTTTTTAATTTAAAGACCGTGAAAAGAATGAACCAACGTTATAGAGGATCCTTCTTAACCCAAGGCCTCTGTATGTATCTGGGAATTTATCTTGTGTTGCTACCTACCATCTTTACTCTGTGAACTTTGAAGAATTGACAAAGCGTTAGGCATGCAATAACAATAAGCAATACTGTTCTTTCAGAATTGTGCCAAAAAAGATACGGGGACACAAGAATGATCCCAACAGTTGGTCTCTAATACACCGAATACTGTTTCCAACTCCAAACTGCAAGGAAGCATGCCTACTTTTTCCCATTCTATTTAAAAAAACCCTCATAATCTGTAATTGAGAAACCTGTGCAACCTCTAGGCTCTTCAAGTCGTCCCGAAGGCTAGTCAATAAAACCTTTAATCTCTACTTAAGTCAAATCTATCATTTTCTTTTAACAAATCCCTATAAAATTCATAACTATCAATTTTGGTAGTTGTCAGAAAGCATGAGTACATAGAGTTATAAAGCTAAAATTTCAGCCAAACTGTTTTAACATTTTATATATTAATTTAATCTTTGTTCATCATTGATTTCCACTGCTTGTTTTCTTATTGCTAATCATCATTGTTAATAATTGGTTAACTCTGTTGTTATGGAGTTGCTATTTTAAACTATTTAAAATCGAGACAGAAAAAGAATGAAAAAGTATATTTTAAAAAATTTCCACAGTCCATTAATCTGCTTGTTTTTATTAATTTACATACAGTGGCTCCCCATATATTGATATACTTCTACTTCATTGTGGAAATCTGCAGTTTTCACAAAGGCCAATTTATTGGTATTTTCTTTTTAAAGAGCTGTCTTTTCCTTTTCAGGAGACAAGTGGAGAATGTGAGCTTCATCATCAGTTTGTGATCATATAGTTCTACTTTGTGTTTTCCTTTTTAGAGTCAGGGTGCATAGCATCACCCTAAGCCTTTTTTAAGTAGTACTTTTACTGTTTTCAGTAACTATCTACAGACTTGGTCTTCTAGCAATAGCACGTGCTGATCAACATCATGTCAATGTTCTGCTGAATATAATCTGAGTCCTAAGGGAAAACTATTTTAGTGTTTGACTTGTTTATATCATAATTTTTTTTGCTCCAAACTGAACTTTTAATAGCATGAAGCACAAGACATTTAAGTGCATAAAAATCAACATCAGAGGTGTCTTTTTTTTTGTTTTTTCCCCCAGTTAATTATTTATTTAATAACTACATACTTAGAAGGAGCATTTCATTACAACAGCATTGACATATTCAATAACAAATTTTCTGAGCTAAGATGCATCTTTTTCAAAATTGGCTGTAAATTTTTAGGTTTACAGTTGAATTATTACAGTTATACAATATTGTACTCAGTACAAGCCATGTAAGACATAAAATTAAATGAGATTTTAAACTTTAAAAAAGAACTCCATTTCATTATTAAAATATACAATTTCATACAGAAAAATTCATTTTCAATGCAATTGACATTAAGATGTTTGCACATATGTGTCTAATCTCCATATATCTGATTATAGCTAGTGGCAGTCAGCTACTTTCTGAGCGCCTTGGCATCTGACCATGGATATAAAGTCATCAGATAGATTTAAATGGTAATGTTTTTCATGTATACTAATTCTTATTATTTTTAATCATTATTTTTAAATTTTTTAAAAACTACATGATTAGAAGAAGCATTTCACTACAAATTTAACATATTCAGTAACACACTCCAGAGCAAGAGTACATCTCTTTCACAAGTGGGTGCAAGTTTTTAGGTTCACAGTTAATACAGTTATACAATATTGAACTGAGTATAAGCCCTGTCAGACATAAAATTGAATGAGTTTCTTAACCTTTAAAAAAGATCTCCATTTCATTTGAGAATAACCGATTATGACTAGTAATAATAAGATGCATACAGATTAGAGATGCATGCACCAACATCTCAGTGCTGGTAGCAAAAACTATCAGTCTTCCTGTAAGGAACAATATGTCATATTTTAGTTCAGATTTCAGCTCTGCATAAATCATGTGTGATGGCACATGCCTACAATCCCAGTAATCAAGAGGTAGAGACAGGAAGATCATAAGATCAACCTCAGCTACATAATGAGTTCAAGGCCAGCCTGGGATACATGAGACCCTATCATGAAATAAAAAAAATAGTTTCAATTCAAAACCAAACCTGAAGTGAAAAGTCTCTATCATATCATTTGCCACACACATATACTGCATTTGTCTTTGTGTTAGTGTCTAGTGCTTATAGCTGTTTTAAGCACATCCATGTAAGTATATATAAATATATCAATTTTTAAGATTAAAAATGCAAAGCCAGTTTTTTTTTTCCTTATACGATGAACTTACTGAAACTTCCAAAACAAAAACCACCTCCATGAATGTAGATCACAGCTCTTCTGGGGATTTCTGACTTTCTCTTGGGTAGGTACAAACGTACAGGGATGTCAACAAAAGCCGTATCAATCACTGTGACGTATTCATCTGAAAGTGGCTGGATGTAATCCAGCCTGATTATCATGGAAATGAAATCTTCATATCTCATGATACCTATATTTTCAAGACACAGAGCCTATACAAGCAAAACAAAAGAAACGAAATTCAACATTCAGATCTTTAACATAAATACATATAAAGAGAAAGCTAGAGGAAGAATGCAGAAAAAAACATAATGAAAAAGAAAGAATTTGTAAATGTTATGTCCAAATAACTTTGTGCAGATCTTATTGGACAACCTTCCTGATTGTTAAAAATCTCAGGTGTTTTTATCATCTGAATCACATCTTTACTGGCTTTTTAAAGGCTTTATGTAAGTGTTTTCCCTTTTTTTTTTTTTTTTTTTTTCTTTTTAATTCAGGATCTCCCTGTAGACCCAGCTGGCCTGGAACCAAGCTGACCTTGAACTCACAGAGTTCTGCCTCTGGCTCTTGGAACTAAATGCACGTGCCACTACACCTGGCTTGTGATTGTTTCTTAATTATAAATTTTTTATCTAAAATTAATGGTCATAGAACCCCTCTAATTTCTATGCGTTATCCTATTTTCTTTTTAAGTTATTTTATTTAACTCAATGTTTATTCTCATATGACTATACTATACATGATCTTGAGTTTCTGGTTTCAACTCTAAAAAGATTAGTGCCCCTTGTCCCATTCCTCCTAAATCCTGATTGGACATTACTAACAGTCCTGGGCTTTTCTCATCAGCTCTCTAGGAACTTTGTGTCATATCAGAGGACAATTTACCCAAAGAACAAGCTTTAATAGTTACATAGCCAATACTACATTAAAGAGCCTTTATTGCTACATTTGCTCCAATTGAAGGTACTACATCTGTTTTCTGCACTTGGATGACAGAAATGCAGTCAGGAAGTTGCTATACGTGTCAATATCATGCACATCTAGTTCTCTATTAGCCTATGCCACCACTACTTGTTGAAAGCTAGTGAGCAAGGTGTTCCCTGCAAGTCACTCTTTATTTCTACAATGATAATGGAAAAATAAAAAACTTTCTCACTGGGCTATAGTAGAATTCAAATGAGGGAGTACTTTCAATGTGCATAGGAGAATGTGGTACATAATAATATTCAATAAATCTTACTGCATTATTATTTAAGTTCTCTTGACACACTGATTGTTGAGGGGTCTGTGAGGTGTGTCAGCAGGTAAAGGGTACCTGCTGACAAGCCCTAAAACCTGAGTTTGATCTCCAGGACCCACACGGTGGAAGGAGAGGACTCCTACAAGCTGTCCTCTAATCACACACATGTGCCTGTCCTACACACACTAAATAAATAAATGAATAAATAAATAAATAAATAAATAAATAAATAAAAATATAAAAAATTAACAGCTAACTACATACAATTGAATAGGATAGTTACTAATGTAAGTTTCTGAGGCATATATACATTCATCTAACTTTTCATTCAATGAATTGTCCTTTGGAAATTAGATTTTACAGCTCATATATCAAAATTTTCTGTGTGTGAATTGATACTTAAGCATTTTAAGACCAAAGAGTATCATGTGCTCTTCTAGCATAACTGATCTTTAATACACAAAACAGCCTTGACAAGTGTTTACAATTGGAACCCGCATTTTCAAGTAAACTGTAAAATGTACAGTAAAGGCTCGTTCTCAAGGTTAGATGTATATATTTTCCATACTCTTTCTTCCAAAACAAGGTATGATTGAATAGAAATACATTTATTTTTCAAAACTAGATTATCATGAAGTTTGATTTTTATTTTAATATGTTAAAAACTCAAATTATAGAATTCAATACTAAATTAACTAAATATCTCTAAATTTTCTAGAATAAAATTCAGTTATGTCTATTTTGTTTATCATTTATATCACATTTAGAGATGAAGAATACTCCATATATAATATCAGATACATAAAGTGTGTAATTTCGTTTTAGACAACGGAGCTGAGAAAGTAAAAGAAAATTTAGAGATAGATGTTCTGATAATGTGGTTTTGATGAGAGCAATAATATCTTTCATTCTGAGAATTAAATGCATATGAAATAACCAAAGTATACAAAACAAGTCTATGTATAGAGCTGACACGGGCTTGCCCATATATTCTTTAATCTGTACTAAAACGAGAGTTATAGCACTGGACAAAGAGGCAGTTGTGGAGAAACTAAGCTTATAGAAGCAGCAGCCAGAAGAGCATATGGGCTCAGTGGACACCAACCAGAGCTGGCATGGTCACAGACTTGTCCTGGCTGTATAAAGCACCGAGACAGTGTCTGAACTGCCCTCTTGTCTGATTATCTGCTAATGCTGCTGCCTTCTACTTCACCTACAATGGCCAGAGCTACCAAAGAACATTCTGGAATGTGCCCATTTCATACAGAAAAGAGAACAGATTTCAAAATGAGACCATCAAGAGTTCAGATTTACAGCGGTTGCTTTCTGCCTGCATGGTCTCTTCTGAATATCTTTTTCCTGTCCTATACATTTGTTTGAGTAGATGACAGTGGGTATTGAGCGGTGGTATATTAAATGAAAGTATGTACATGATATGTCAAAAGTGCTAGTTTCTAACTCTAAGGGGAGCTCAGTCCACTCTGCATATTCCAAGTTAGATAATCGTGGAAATTCAGCAAATTAGAATTGAAGAGAGATGATGGAAGTCATGGAAATAACAGAAGTCCTGACAACATCAAACAGCTGCAAACACCAACATTATATGTCTTTAGATTATAATTGTAGGACAAGGTTGTCCCTGAAAAATGAAGTGAAAGTCAAATTAACAAATAAATTTCAAAACTCTTCTCTTCAATAATGTTGTTTCTTTTGTACATCATGGTATAACAGAAGCCTTACTTTTAAGCATAAATACTATAGAGACAAAAATTCTAAGAATTGTATTTCAACTTCTTTTCATTTTTTATTGTTATTTGGTTCAAAAGCTAGCAACGCTTTTCTCAAAATTAGCTTATTAATATTATTAACAAAAACTCACAAATGTTCATTTTTTAACCAATAAGACACCCCAAGTGAGAAAAAAATATATTGGCCTTACCATAAATGTGCAAGTTTTAGCAACTGCATCCAAAGCCATTACTTTCCAGGTTTCTTCAATGTTGTCTGGTACAGGTGTATAAATATAAGATAAAAAGCTAATACAAAACAGTCCCAAACAGAGAGTTTTGAACCCCATAGTATCCTTCTTTTTCCAACCTCTTCTCAATGGCTAGATTAAAATAGTTCCATAAAGACTGGACCATCAGACATTGGAGAAATGTAGACTGGAAACCCTCTCAGGCAATATAATCATTCTAACAACATGAAGCTGATTTGTCAGTTCAAATATCAGAGCCTCAGTACTAACTTGTTTTGCAAATACACAGACTCTGAAGCAGATGTCGAAATTCATCAGATCATGTACCTATTATTAACATGCTATTACAATTTCCCACATTTTTCTCCACCCTCTGATAACAACATCATCATAAAATAACTTTATGAAATCAGAGCTTAAATCAAAGAATTGGATAATTCTTGAAGTAATATTTCATGATTGGTAGGCTGCAAAATTTATTAAAAAAAGTTTTCAAAAAGTTACTTGATATGCAATCAAAACCTATATAATATTAATACTGAGATTATTATCCATGTTAACACACCCTGCTTGGGGTGGACCAAGCTTTAGAACAAAAGGTAATGGGTGTGTTCATATTCCATCACTCATCAAACTAGAACTTTTAAACAGGTACCAGAATTACCAGAAAGTTCAGGACAAGTACCTTAACAACCATTCCGGATTTTAGAAGATTGCATGGTATGATGATTCAAAGTTATGAGTCAACATAACTGAGTTTAGTTAACCAGAGAGTTGATAAAATATTATTTCTCGGTGTGCTAGGAAGGATGTTTCTAGAAAAGACTGGTGTTTGAGTTGGTAGCTTGGCTCATACATGTGGGTGCACATTGTCTGATTCATTAAAAGTATTAACAGAAGAAAAATGTAGATGTATATTATATAGAGAGATTACATATGTAGTTATACACACACATACACACACATACATATAACAGAAGAAAAATGTAGATATATATTATATAGAGAGATTACATATGTAGTTATACACACACATACACACACATACATATAACAGAAGAAAAATGTAGATATATATTATATAGAGAGATTACATATGTAGTTATACACACACATACACACACATACATATAACAGAAGAAAAATGTAGATATATATTATATAGAGAGATTACATATGTAGTTATACACACACATACACACACATACA
>NW_008330327.1:1869327-1875554 GCF_000622305.1 Nannospalax galili
ATAATCTACCATGTAAAGTAGAACAGGCCTTAATAGCAGCAAACAGAACTGCCCTGTAAAAACTTAGACTTAAGATCTAGGAATTCACTTTAATTCAGTTGTGTGCCTGTCTTTTCAAGTAAGCTACAAGGTGATTGAAGAAAGAAACACAAAAGTTTGTTTCCTTTTTAACCCCTAAGTGTTCAGTGGTTCACGTGTAAAGATGCCTAATGAAAATTTTCCATAAATTAATTGATGACATTGTTAATTAATTAATGTCACTGTTATGAATAAGGGATCCCTCATACCTGCCTGCAGCAATGTATGTATACTACAATTAAGAGCAATCACTGACTGCACTAGGAAAGAGAATAGAGTTAAAATCAAAGCAACAAAGTTGCTGATTTCTCACGATATTGCCACTATGCACAGACCACTGAGCAGAAAGGAACTGAGGGAAGAATCACAATAATGTTTGTACAATCAACATTTGACCTTTGGTTGGTAAGTTTATGAAATGCACATAAACAGTTTAGGACAAAGTGTGGTTATTCTCATTTTGACTTAAGTTTTCATCAAACTGTTATCTTGGCTGACTGATGTCTGTTGAGTCTAGCATGCCTCTTTGCACATTTCAGTTCTACCCAGGTCAGTTTCAAACACATATGATGAGTAATGTTTTCTCCATTTTCTCTATGATAACCCCACATTTCCCAGTAAGACATTGTTTCCAATCATCTTCAGATTGTCCCCTTTTGTTGTAATTTACATTGACCTCAACTGTTGGAAATGTTTAAGCTCATAGACAATTACCACTCTCAGCTTTAACCACAGAGCCTCTCTTTTCTATGAGTGCAGGGACTTGTGGATACAGAGGTGCTGAGAATAAGATGTGACAGCTGAGTGCCCAGTCCTAAACGAAACATTCATTCCATCCTTCCAAGGCTCAGGGAACACTGAGGAACAGGGGGTGAAAACATTAAGAGCTGAAAAGCAGTGAGACAGGCTACAGCATGTCATCTTCTGGCCATTACACAGCCACCGCAGTCACAGACTCTCAATAACTATGAATGGCTGCCCGGGTTCATCCTCAAATGGCCCCATCAACATCCAGGCAAGGATGAAGTAGGAGCTCAGGGTCCCTATCCCTCACTCCTGAGCTTTACTTAAGATCAATTCAGAGAAAAGGGGAGTCATGACCTGTGTACCAAACAAATGCCAGGGAATAATCCAAACCCAATGATCACACTGATGGTTATGGTTAAATTAAATGGGTTACACAGCAAAGCCAATAGTCACAAATCTGAGAAAGGGACAGTATGGAGTGGGGATTGATAGGGCTGGGAGGGGGATAAGAGGGGATGGGGGAAAAGAGGAACCAGAATATATTGCACACATGTATGAAATGTCAAAGGGACAGTTTTTTTTTAAAGAAGTACTGTAGATTTGACTCAGTGGTAGAATACTTCCTAGCCTGAGCAAATCCCTAGGTTCAGTCCCCAATATTAATAACAAATGATTTAGGCAATAACATTTGCTTTTATCCTCACTATGTACTGATGCAGTAGTTTTTAATTAATTGATTGCATTCTTAAAACAACAGGGAACAAATTCATTATCTTGAAAAGCAGAGAACAGAAATAATAATGTGTCCTGCCTTTCTTATATCAAGGACTACTGAAGAACTAAATGGTATGAGGACAACAATCATATGTAAAATGTTTCAGTAAAACAATAAAATCAAATTATATTACAGTCTTCAGTAAATTTATGAATCTCTATCTTGAGCCTTAATATCTTCTATCATGAACAAAGAGTAACAATGATTATGTCATCTTTGATGAAAGAAAACACACACTCAATGGCAAGATGGGTAGAGATGCTTGTAGGTGGGCCTGATGACCTGAGTTCAATCCTTATTCTACAAGATAGAAGCAAAGAAGTCACTCCAAAGACTTGTCCTCTGATCTCCACATGCACATAAATACACACACAATAATAAATAAATAAATAAATAATAAAACTTTAAAAAGGAACTCTACCCCTTGTATTGATTAATCAATGAATCTGAGTCTGATAAACCTCTGGGTTCCATCTGGAAACTCACAAGAAATACAAAGACAGGACCATGACAAACTTCAAAGGATTATGTGAGGAACAAAATCTAGAGCTTTTAAGAAATGGTACAGGCATCAAGTTTCTTTATTACATAACTTAGAAGTAGTGGTGAACCTCAAGATTGATTAAAGATATCTAAAAGACACATCTTATCAACTGTGCAAGAATAGGTTAGCTATACATAATGGTGACAATGTTAATTTAAAATTTGATGAAGCTATTGCTAGAAAATTCAGTAGAACAGCTACCTTTGGAAAGGAGACAGCTGTGATTTGACTGTAGCCAACATGGACTCATGAGTGGCTGTCTATGTTGTATTACTTAACCACTATTGTGGCTTAGATAAGTTTCCATATTGCAACAATATATTGCTTATTCATTAGTGGCATGTATTTTACTATTCTTTTTATTTATTTACAACTATGCAATTGTTAATCTCCAGGAAGAAAAGGTAGGGGAAGTGCTTTAGGTATTGGACTAAAGGAATGCATGGATAGGAGGCCAAAAGTACAGGCAACAAAAGGGAAGAGACGGCAAATGGCCCAACATCAAATTTAATTATGTTCACTGGGATTCGGGCGCACGCGTTTAATCTCAGCACTCAGGAGGCAGAGGCAGGTTGTATCCCTGTGGATCAAGCCCAGCCTGGTCTACACACTGAATTCCAGGCCAGCTGGGGCTACAGAGAGACCCTGTATAAAACAAAAATAGTCTTATATTCAACAAAGGGAATAAAAGTGTAAAAATGTAACCGTATGAAAATTATATATCTGAGAAGTGGGCGGTGGTTAATCCAGAAACTCATAACAGTTCAAAGTGCTGGGTATTAATGACTGAATCCTTAGCCCTAAATTGGACATCTATATCCATCCCCCAACCCATACCTCAGGGAATATAATGAAAGAATAAAAGAGAGAAGATAAGAGCTGCAAGCCCAAGGAGGGGTGCTATGAAAGTCACCCCTGCATATGACATGGCTATTGCACTTAAGAACTCACAGCAGCACAAGCCCTGCACAAGATCAATCCTGCAAAATTCCAGCATGGATAGGAGAAGGGCTCACTAATCGCCACCTTAAACTATTGAGAGTTGGAATGGGGCAACTAACAGGGTACTAATGGGGGCTGAAGAGATGGCTCAGTGGTTAAGAGCACTGGCTGCTCTTTTAGACAAACCAGGTTCAATTCCCAGCACCCACATGGTATCTAACAACCACCTGTAACTCCAGTTCTAGGAGAATTAGATGCCCTCTTCTGATATCTGAGAACATTGCACGACATAGATGCACTTACATACATGCAGGCAATACATTTATGCACAAAGAATAAATAATATAATATTTTAAAGAAAACATAACAAATTTTAGTATATATACATTAAATGTATTTCATAGAACAAACACTATTGGATAATGAAGGAAAGATAAAGTAAGAGTGGATAAGTATTAGTTCATCTAGGGCATTGCCACAGACACCAGCAAAATCCAGAAGACCTTTAGGGAATATTTTGAAAACATTTCATAAAATAATTAAAAACATACAACTTATAAAGATACACAATGAACAAGACAGAGGCAACAGTAAATAGAATTCCACCAAAACACTAAAGCTAAAAGTACTGTTGGATCCTAGTGGGCCTTTAAAGGCCAACTGACTCCAACATTCCTCAGATTCTTCAATACACTAGAAAGCAGAAATGTTATGAAAACTTATTCTACAGAGGCATATTAGTGCCATACCAAAGCCAGGTAATGAAATAACAAAATGAAAGAAATTATAAACTAATTTCCATCAGAAACACAAAATGTCTTCTAACCATAACCATATCACAAGCTATAACCCAGTTGGTTGCCATTCTAGTAATGTAAGACTGTTTCAACAAATGTAGCACAGAAACAGATTCTAGAGAGATGGCTAAGCAATTAAGAACACTGACCACTCTTGCAAGAGACCAGAGTTCAAATCCCAGCACCCACATGGCGACTAACAACTGGCCGTAACTCCAATTCCAGGGGATCTGACATCCCTTTCCGACTTCCATGAGCCATGCACAACAAGGGTACACTTATATTTCTACAGGCAATACACTCATACACATAAAATTAAAATAAGAATTTTTAAAAAGATCACACTGAAACATAATAAATGAAATACATAGACAAACCTGTAGCCAAAATTAGCATAAATAAGAGCAATCTGAAAGCATTCTCTCTGAACTCAGGAATTGCACAAGAGTGTCTGGTTCTCCTTTGACTCAATAAAGTACTCAAAGTCTTAGCAACGCCAGTAATATGAGAGAAATAAAGACACTAGAAACTTTCCATGCTCTTGGACTGGCAAATTGATACTATGGAATTGGCTATGTTATTTAAAGTGATCTACAGATTTCAGTGCAATCCTATTCAAAATTTTAGTGATGCTCTTCATAGAACTAGAAAACAAAAACAAAATAAAACAAACAAAACTAACATTGTTATGGAGGTTAAAGAAGCCTTAAATAGCCAAGGCAATCCCTAGCAGAAAGAGCAATATTTGAGGTGTCACAATGCTTGATTTCATATTATACTATGGAGCGAGAGTAGAAAAACAGAATGGTACACTTAAAAACAGCACATAGATCAGTAAGTTAGACTAAAAGACCTGGAAATAAACTCATGCAGCTGCAACCACCTGATTTTAAACAAAGAAGCAAAAATACACATTAGATTAAAAAAAAGTCTATTTAACAACAAATGATGCTTGGAAAAACTAAGTAGGCACATTGTGAAGAATGGCATTAACCCCTAAAATCCTTCACCATTAGAGAAGTGCAGATTTGAACTACACTGAGATAACATCTCACCAGAGTCACAATGGCTGTTAACAAGAAACAAAAACAAGCAAGTGCTGGCAAGGATAAGAGTAAAAGGAACACTTACAGCTACTGGTGGATTGAAAATTAGTTTGGCCACCATGCAAATCAATGCAAAGATTCCTCAAAACACTAAAAAAGAAGTTCCACATGATCCAGCTAGACCTGTCCTAAATATATACCAAAAGGAATCAAAGTCAGCTAGTTAGCATTAGGAGGAGGCTAATAATGGGTCAGAAAATAAGTGAAAATTTTAAGCTGTTTGCATTATATTTTGCTGCCGCTCCTTTGTTCACCCGGGGCACCAGCTGTGGCCTCTCTTCTGCTTGCCCGGGACTGTCTCTGATTGTTGCAGCTTGTGCTTAGTCTCGGATCCCAGGGCTGGTGAGGAGACTGTGTCAGCGGAGGAGCATTTAGACATGGGAGACCAGGTTCCTTGACCTGCAGATCCGGTTTATTGTAGAAGGGCTCAAGCTTATATAGGGGTAGAGGTCCAATCAAGAAGTTACAACGCAGATCTTTGGCAGGGCTGTGTCCTATCATGACATCCTGAGCCAGACTCCTCATTAGCATAATGGGTTTCAGGTTACTTAGGTTCCGGTTTCCTTATGGGGCCTGGATTCCTGGGAAACACATGACCAGGCTGTTGCAATATTTCAGTGTTGCAGTTTGGAATCTCAAGTGTGGTGATTAGGGAGTGGCGAGCTCTAGGCATCAGTCTTATAATCTGCCAATGGGAGAAAATGTCACAAGGTGTTCCTTGGAGCTCTAGTGGGTCTGGCCATTGCCTGGGGCCTGCTGTATGGCTGTCAATAAGACTTTCAATCTAGGCTCAAACCTGTCTCCCACAATATTTATTAAAATCAATAGGGTTATGAGACAAATTATTAAGCTGTGGAAAGCATAATTCATGTTATTGAGATTTTTTATGTATTAAAAAATCCCTCACTATAATAGTAATTTAAATAATTTTAACACTGTTGGTGATAAGGCTTCAAGCATAATCCGTATGCTATATTAGCTTTATGATGGTAGAAAGAAGATGATTTGGTGCAGGAAGGAGATCAATAAGTGGTGAAGGGGTGAGAGAAGTAATGGAGAGAATTTGAGTATTATGCACATACCATATATCAGACTTCATTTTTAATATCCTCCTTGATTTGCAAACAAAATCAAAAAGTTAAAAGAAAACAAAAATAATCAACATCTTAATAATAAATATAACCATAAAATAGTTTGCTTTTATAAAACTAAAAAATATAAATATATCCAGGTAGAGT
>NW_008330327.1:1875669-1880338 GCF_000622305.1 Nannospalax galili
TGCTAATCACCAACAGTCTCAAAGAAAAAAAGCTTTTATAATTAAGAGCATAAATAACAGCAAATTCTTTTCACTTAGAAGATAGATCAGTTCTATACTTTTAAAGTGATCTCAAAATGGAAATGAAAAAATTAATGAAAATCAGAAAGAAGTTATAAATTTATCAAATGTTATTAAGAAACCTTTAATACATCTCTTCCTGTAATTAGAGACAATTCACATGAATGTGGAAGATTTATATAATACACTCCCAAAATCAAATTGATAGTGTAATCAGGCTGTCTCATATAACAATTGAAAAAAATATGTTTTGTAGTGCATTTGAAAATATAGACTGAGGACACAATAGTCAGTAACAGCACATCAAGAAATTTTATAGGATTGTAAGAAACTGGCTACTTTATTAGGTTAATTACAAGCAAAATTACTTTTAAATCTCTAAACAACCTATAATGATGACATGATTGCAATATGTAGAAAATGTTCAGAACTAATCACCAGCATTGGAAAACCTTAAAATGGCACAATGAGTAGAAATGCATATTTTCAATGTTATTATCAAAAGAAGAATCAAAATCATATTATGCATATATAATTTTATTCTTACTGGTAATTCATTGCTGAGGCAATAAATGGAAAAAAAACATAGACAGATATTGTACACAATATACATACATATGCATTTGTATAGTTTAAATTTTTTGTTTTAGTTGGAAATTTTACTGAAAAAAAAAGAAAAGCTATTGTGGACTTGGTAATTTAATGCTTTTGAAGTGAAATGAATTTGAGTCATTGTTCCCACATGTTGGGAGAGAGAAACAGGTGGTATCTCCCCAGCAGAAGTGAACCCGGACAAGGAAGGGTACAGAGACTCCAGGCAATGGAGCGTGCAGCTATGGATATGAACATGAATGAGTCAGCTAGAGACACAGATGAACACTACAGGCCATATATGAGGGAACCAGTGACAACAATACACAAGAAAGTAAGGTGGCTTATTCCTCTTTGTTTGAGGCCACCAGTTTGCTTCTGCTGTTTGGGCATAATGTCAATAAATCTCCCTTGCCTTTACTTTTGCAATGATCTAAGTTTGGGTTATAAATTACTTGGTCTGGTCATCCAATCAATTAAACTGCTAACTGTTTCAGAATAGCCAAGTACCTCTCTTAGTCTATGATTGGGGTGTCAGGAAAACTTATCAGGACATCCAGACACCCATGGAAGAACTGACCCTGAATTGAGTGTTGTGAAAACCCTGGCAGAGAGGGCAACAATCATTTTCCTGTTGCTTCACGAATAACACCAAAGCCCTAGTTAGCAAACTAAACTCCCAGAACCGTAAAACCCTGACGTGTATCTCAAAGATAGGGTATTACCCCCAATATTTCAGCAAAGACAAGAAACACTTAAAGGCAAAAACGAGCACAGAGAAAAGTGGCTGCCAGGTTGTGCCAGTAGGAAAAATGTCAGATCTGAATGCAGATTGAGGGGAATTCAGCTCTGTGACTCACTCTGAAGTTGGCATTGTCCACCCGAGGGGTGAGAACATGAGCTAGGGAGTTGTGAGTGCCTTAATGCTCCAGCTGCCCTCCATCCCATTTCTTGCCCTTCTCAATTCTGTGGGTCTGGAGTCTCAGAGCAATCAGCCCTCCCTGACCCCTCATTTCTTGCAGTGTTTAGATGCTCAATAAGTCATTTCTAATTCTCTCTTTCTAATGGAGAAATGGCTCAGTAGTTAAGAGTACTGGCTGCTCTTCCAGAAGACCTGGGTTCAAATCCCAGCATCCACGTGGTGGCTAACAATTCTCCATAACTCCAGTTCCAGGAGATCCAGTGCCCGCTCTGACCTCTGCAGGCACTGCATGATATGGGTGCACTTAATATGTGCAAGCAAAACACTCATACATATAAAAATAAAATAAATGTTAAAAAGGTTTTATTTAAAAAAAACTGACCCTTGGGTAGCAGAGGATTGATGAAGGTGTCCTAGATAGGGATAAAATCTTTTCAGTCTCTTATTCATGTGCTTTGGCCACTTGTGATTTTCTGTGGTCATCACCATAGTCGCTAAGGAAGCTTCTCTAGTGAGTTGAGAGATGCATTAGTCTATGGATCTAACAAGTCATTAGGAATCAGTTTAAGTCTATGTCTATTTAGCAGTAGGCTCTCTTAGGCCTTGAGGGGAGGGTCTACTACTATTATTCTGTTAAATAAAGATAGTATTAAATTCACAGCAGTGGTGACAGCATTCACCAGACCCATGTAAACTTTAGCCAGACAAAATCCCAGCATAGAAGTGGGAAGTAGGGAAGTGGGTAAGAAGGTCAAACCCTAGCTGATAACTGCTGAGAGAGGGAGAGTTTGTTTTCTTGAAGGCTGTGACCCTATATAGGTTAACTAATGTACTATATGAAATCTGCAAAATTCAATAGGAAAAAAATATATACCCTTCTTTAAAGAAGCTAATCTGATCTTTGATAGAAACATTTGTATGGGAAAAAACCAAGTTGACTGAGTTGGTTTTCTTGAAGGCTGTGACCCTATATAGGTTAACTAATATACTATATGAAATCTGCAAAATTCAATAGGAAAAAAATATATACCCTTCTTTAAAGAAGCTAATCTGATCTTTGATAGAAACATTTGTATGGGGAAAAACAAAGTTGACTGAACCTGTGCATGTGTCAAAAAGGAAAAAAAAAAACAGCATGTGCTGATTAAAAATATTAGCATCATCAACCCACACACTGATCTTTGATAGAAACATTTGTATGGGAAAAAACTAAGTTGAGTGAACCTGTGCATGTGTCAAAAAGGAAAAAAAAACAGCATGTGCTGATTAAAAATATTAGCATCATCAACCCACACATTTCTTGCACCCATTATAAACAAAAGATAATGAAGCTAAAGTAAATTGATATTCTGTCTTTGAAGTAGTGTGGCTTCTAATTCTCTCCTGAACCATTTACCAAAGCTCTCCGTTTAGTTTACACTTCCATCTCATTATGCTCACAGAATTCATAAGGTAAATTGTTCTTAGGGTTCAAAAAGTGAAGAACTTTATCTTTTATTTATTTTCCTTTGGCCTATATGGGAAAGAGCACTTCACACAAGAAGTGTTGCCTATTAAGCATCTCTCTCAGTTATTGATTTTAGGGTTTTCTGTCTTTAACAAATTTTATGCCTCTGCATCATCTGTGAGTACTTTTGCAACGTTTTAATGATATTGGTCTATTGGCATTCATTCTGTAGACGTCATAACACATACTGCTAAGACACAATATTTAACAAGAGCTTCTTTACATAACTATGAAAATCATAATTGTTTATTTTCAGATAATTATGCAACTAATGACACAGAACTATCCAAGTCCTCATTAATTCTTCTATTATTTATAAAATAGAAATGATACATTTATTTCAAATGTTTATAGCTATAATTTTTTTCATTTTCTGTCAAGTTTTATAATGAATTCAGATGTTTTAAATAGATAATATTCTTTTTTTGAATTTTTACAAAAACTTCATTAAGAATCTCATATATGCATATAAGGTGTTTTGAACAAATCCATGCCCACTCTCTCCCCTCCAACATTCCCCCCTCTGAAGAGGTAACCCTAAAACCTTTTAAGGATTAGGTATAAACTCTGAAATACTTTTGACATTTTTGGCCTTGGAACAGAGGATGTTGATAATAGGGCCAAGGACATTCTGACAGTTAGCAGAGAAATTGACTACATTTCTTTGGGGTATTTTTACTGTGCCTAGCCAATTCCTACCTCCTATGCTTATCAGGCCATCCCCTGAAGGGATTACCCAAATTTCCAATAGGGGATAGGGACACTGACTGCTCTGGCTTCTTCCATGTTGAACAGGGACGCAGTGTGAGGCAACTGGAGTACCCTTCAGTCGGTTTATCTAAAAGACTCCCAAATTTCATAACTTTTGTCTCTAAAGGAAGAAGAAAGTCTTTGAATCATGAATGGGAGATGTGAAGGAGAAGTAAAGGCTGGAGTAATTAGCATTACATGTTCAAGACAGGGAACTAGAAATAAGTCAGAATAGGGCATTTTTCAAATGTTCATATGTGAATCCATTGGAGTTTCTTGACAAGGGCTTCCAAAAGCATCCCTCTATTGGGTTCTTCCTCATTTTTCTTTTGTCTTCCAAGGCTGGACTACTTGGCTAAGAGTGGCTGGAAAGAGTAGCTGGATATACACATGAGAGTCCAGTGACCCTGCCTGGCACTCCTTTAATGAATGAGCACAACCGTCAATAAGCCCAAGTGTGACTATGTTTAGCAATCAGACTCAGCAAAAGTCATGATGATGGTAGTTATTTCATGAAGAAGGGACTTCTGTATGTCATCATCTTATTAAAAAGACCTGGAATTTAAAAGGATTTGGTGCTAGGAGACAAATATGAGAGAGAACATAAGTCATTTTTCTGAGCCTGTGTTACTTCACTTAGTATAACAGTTTCTAGATCCATCCATTTGCCTGTGAATTTCATTATTTCATCTTTATTTACTGCTGAATAGAACTCCATTGTGTAAATATACCACATTTTTATTTACCACTCATCAGTTGAGGGACACTTAGGTTGCTTCCATCTCTTAGCTATTGTGAAAAGAGCAGCAACAAACATGGTTGTACAAGTGTCTCTACAA
>NW_008330327.1:1881268-1882361 GCF_000622305.1 Nannospalax galili
GATTGCAATGAATCTATATGTTGCTTTTGGTAGGGTGGTCATTTTCACAGTATTAATTCTTCCAATCCATGAGTGTGGGAGGTCTTCTATCTCCTGGTGTCTTCCTCAATCTCTTTCTTTTAATGATTTAAAAATTTCATTATAGAGATCTTTGGTATCTTTGGTCAGATTTATTCCAAGATATATATATTTTTTTTTTGCAACAATTGCGAATGGGAGCATTTTCATGTATTCTTTCTCCAATTGCTTGTTATTGGTATATAGAAAGGCTACTGTTTTTTGTAGATTGATTTTATAACCTGCTACTATAGTGAAAGTGTTGCTCAGTTCTAGGATTTTTCTGGTGGAACTTTTGGGATCTCTTAGGTATAGTATGATATCATCTCCAAAAAGTGATAGTTTGACCTCTCCTTTTTGAATTAGTACTCCTTTAATTTCCTTCTCCATCTTATTGCTCTAGCAAGAGTTTCAAGCCCTATGCTGAAAATGAGTGGAGATAGTGGACATCCTTGTCTGGTTCCTGGTTTTAGGGGGAATGCTTCCAGTTTTTCTCCACGTAGAATGATTTTGGCTTTGGGTTTGTTATATAAGCCTTTAATTATGTTGAGGTATGTTCCCTTCAGTCCAATTCCCTCTAGTGCTTTGAACATAAATGCATGCTGAATTTTGTCTAAAGCATTTTCTGCATCTATTAAGATGATAATGTGGTTTTTCTCTTTGAGTCCATTTATATGATTAATGATGTTTACTGACTTGCACTATTGAACCATCCCTGAATCTCTGGGATAAAGCTTACTTGATCATGATGAGTGATCTTTCTGATATGTGTCTGTATGCGGTTTGCAAGTATTTTGTTGATAATTTTTGCATCTATGTTCATTAAGGATATGAGTCTATACTTTTCTTTTTTGGTTGTGTCTTTATACAATTTGGCTATTAGAGTGATGATGGCTTCATAGAAGGAATTTGGGAGTTCTCCCTCTGTTTCTATCTTTTTGAACGAATTAAGTAGTATTGGATATAGATCTTTTTAAAATATCTGGTAGAATTCTGCTGTGAATCTATCTGGGCCTGGGCTTATTTTAGTCAGGAG
>NW_008330327.1:1883308-1883712 GCF_000622305.1 Nannospalax galili
TGGCTGTGGGTTTGTTATATATGGCTTTAATTATGTTGAGGTATGTTCTCTCCAGTCCTATTCCCTCTAGGACTTTGAACATAAATGCATGCTGAATTTTGTCAAAAGCCTTTTCTGCATCTATTAAGATGACAATGTGGTTTTTCTCTTTGAGTCCATTTATATGATTAGTGATGTTTACTGACTTGCACTATTGAACCATCCCTGCATCTCTGGGATAAAGCTTACTTGATCATGATGAGTGAACTTTCTGATGTGTGTCTGTATGCGGTTTGCAAGTATTTTGTTGATAATTTTTGCATCTATGTTCATGAAGGATATGGGTCTATAGTTTTCTTTTTTGATTGTATCTTTACCTGGCTTTGGTATTAGAGTGATGCTCACTTCATTGAAGGAATTTGGAA
>NW_008330327.1:1883916-1886809 GCF_000622305.1 Nannospalax galili
GGTTTAGTTTTGGTGGTTCCCATGCCTTTAGATATCCATCCATTTCTTTTAGGTTTTCAAATTTGGTAGCATATAGGATTTTAAAGTATTCCCTAATAGTATTCTGGATTTTTGGGGTGTCTGTTGTAATGTTTCCCCTTTCATTTTTAATTTTATTGATTTGGATTTTCTCTTTCTTTCTTTGGGTTAACTGGGATAAGGGTCTGTCTGTCTTGTTTAGCTTTTCAAAGAACCAGCTTTTAGATTCATTGATTCTTTGTATTGTTTTCTTTGTTTCTATTTCATTAATTTCTGCTTTTATTTTTGTTATTTATTCTTGTCCACTGGATTTGGGCTTCATTTGCTGCTGCTTTTCAAGTGTTTTAAGTTGCAATGTTAACTCATTTATTTGCTCCGGTAGTGTTGTTTTTATGAATTTGAGTGCACCAGAATTTGGTGCATATATGTTAAGCATTGTAATATCTCTAGATTAACTGTTCCTTTGATCAGAATGAAGTGACCCTCCTTATCTCTTCTGATTAGTTTTACTTTGAAGTCTATTTTGTCGGATATTAGAATTGCAATTCCTGCTTGTTTCTTAGTGCCCTTTGCTTGGAATATTATTTTCCATTCTTTTACTGTAAGGTGGTGCCTGTCCTTGAAAGTGAGATGGGTCTCTTGCAGACAACAAAAGGATGGACTTTGTTTCTTAGTCCATCCAACTAGTACCTTGGTATTTAGAGTTATTATTGAAAGATGTGTGTTGGTTGCCATCATTTTTATTACTGTTTGCATTCTTCCTCTAATTTTTTGTTTCCACATTTATACCTTCATTTAGTTTCTTTCTGTTGCTCTTGGGGTATAATTGTTCCTTTCTCCATCCCTTTTACTGCTTCAAGTGTTCTTTGAAGGGATGATTTTGTGGGCTTGTATTCTTTCAGGCTATTTGTGTAGTGGAAGATTCTTCTTTCCCCTTCAACTATCATGGACATTTTTGCTGGGTATAGTATTCTGGGCTGGCATCTACTGTCATGTAGAACTGGAAATACCTTGTTCCAGGCTCTTCTGGCTTTCATAGTTTTCATTGATAAGTCAGCTGTAATTCAGATGGGCTTTCCTCTGTATGTGACTGGCTTTTCTTTTGCTGCTTTCAGTATTTTCTCTTTCTTCTGTACATTAAGTGTTTTTACTATGATATATTGTAGGGAATTCCTTTTTTGAGCCTGTTTGGTGTTCTATGTGCTTCCTGTATTTCTAGGGGATGTCGTTCCTTAATTTCAGGAAATTCTCTTCTACAATCCTGTTTAAGATCTGGTCAACGCCATTAACCTGAAATTCTTTTCCTTCCTCCATTCCTATGATCCATAGATTGGTCTTTTCATGGTGTCCCACATCTCTTGCATATTGCATTCCTGTATTTTTAAAAATTTTCCATACTCTTTTCTTGAGTGGTCCAGTTCTTCAACTTTGTCCTCCAGTGTTGATATTCTGTTTTGTCCTCCAGTGTTGATATTATGTTTTCCATTTCATTCATTCTACAGGTGAGGCTTTCCCCTGTTGTTTCAAGTTGGCTTATTGAGTTTTGCACTTTCTTCAATGTTTTCTTCAATGTTTCTATCTCTTCTGTGAATTCATTCAGAAATTTATCCCTATCTTCTTTTAGCTCTTTGATTATTTGTTTGTGTGTTTAAAACAGAACTCTTCTACAGGATTGGTGGGCTTTGCTGGGAACATAGCGTTTTGGCTTTCCATTTTATTATTCTTTCGTTGTGGTTTCAGCATGTGAATTGCTACAGGATTGGTGGGCTTTGCTGGGAACATAGCATTTTGGCTTTCCATTTTATTATTCTTTTGTTGTGGTTTCAGCATGTGAATTTCTTTTGTTGTTTATGATTCTGATATGAGAATTAAGTTGAAGTATGCTTCTGTCTGTATTATCCGGGCACCTAGGTCCTTTCTTTATTGATTATGTAAAGCTGGTAGGTACAGGGTTCAGGTTCTTTCAGGTTTATTTTGGAGGGAACTTATGGCTTCAGATCAGCTATTCAGGGGTACTGCCAGAAGCCCAATTCAGGTTCCAGTCAGGGACACTCAGGCTTTCTTTCCCCCGTGGAGGCAGGATCCAGGGTCTCTCAGGCAGTCCTGTCCATTGTCAACCCTATGCCAGAGGGAGGCCAGAGGGGGGCAAGAACTCAGCACTCTCTGGTGGCCTGCTGCATTCCCAGCCTTAGCTTACCAAATCCAGATCTGCCCTGGGGCCTTGGGAGGGGCCTCACAAAATCCCAGGTAGGAGGATGGTATGGCACAACTAGGAGAAGCTCACCACCATGTGGAGGCAGGATCCTGGGGCTGTCAGGCTGCCCCCTGGGTTTTCAAGCCCTCTGGTCATTGGAGGCCAGAGGGAGGCCAGAACCCAGCACTCTTTGGAGGTCTGCTGAGCCCTTATCAGCTACCAATTAATTATATTCTTATATTACCACCCTACTCTGAATTCTACCAGTAAGTTAGCATTCTAAAAATCACCTCTCATGCTGCTATTGTTAATGCAATTAAGCATTGTGGTGCAGTTTGAAAATAATATTTAAATGGTTATTCATGCTGGATTCTAAAGCTAAGTTGATAAGAACATGGTATGAGACCTGGCTTTGGCATCTGAAGACATTCTGAATAGTAATTCCAGAGCAAGCATCACACCATCTCGGGTCCCAAGAAGAATGACGGCATGTCTTGACATGATGTGATCTCCTAACTAATAACATTAGATGTACTTTAATTTACTGTTTGTTCACTTACTGGAAAATGTTGACAATGTTTTCATTTACTCCTCCCCTTTTTTTATTATAGTATCACTTAGCAGGAACAACTGTATGTATATACTTCTGGTTTACAAGATTTTGATTTGATGTGTACACAC
>NW_008330327.1:1887184-1893208 GCF_000622305.1 Nannospalax galili
TTAGAGATGAATAGGTTTTGTTTTCTTTTAAAAATACCACATTTTCTTTGCCCATTCATCCAAATATGGGCACTTAGTTTGCTCTATATCATGACTACTATGATCAGTGTTACAACAGGCAGGGGAAGTCAGATCCTTAAATAGATTTCATTCCTTTGCCTAAGTATCCATAAGTGAGATGAAGGTACCCTATGGCACTTCTATTTCTCATTCTTGGGGAACTTCTTCATGCTGTTTTCCCATAATGCCTGCGCTCACTTTCCTTCCCACAGAAAGAGAATGAAGTTTCCTTTTCCTTCCCAGCCTCACCAGCAGTTTTTACCTTCAGTCTTTTCAAGAGCACTTTCTCGCATATACATGGAGAAACATTGTTCTTCCACTACTGTCTCTCTGACTGATGATAGTCAACATTTTACTTCTTATACCTGTTGGCCATTTGTGTGCTTACCATGAGAAAAGTCCATTTTAGACCTTGGCTTATTTTAAAAATCAAATTACTTGGTTTCTTGCTCTTCAGTTGTTTGAATTTTATATATATTATGCATTACCTCACATGACATAAACTCACTGCACACTGATTACAAACTTTTCCGACTCTGATGAAACAGAAAAACTCATCCACAATATGAGTTACATAAAGCAGATCTGCTACTCACAGATAAGCATTAAGGGGAAACAGAGGCCTGACATTCATAGTGAGTGAGTTCTGCAGACCTCAGGAAAGCCTGTAGAGAAGAGTCACGACTTCACTTGCTCCACTAGGCTCCTCTCAAGAACCTCATAAAACATTATCCTCTATGAAATTCCCTGGGAAAATAGGAAGTTCTGGGCTAAAGCACTCAAGTGCCTGATGCTTATAAGGAGGATTACAAAGAAGCTCAGCCAGCTTTGGCCCTTATCTCAAAATATGCAGAGAGTTGTGGCTATAGTTCAGTGGTAGTTTGTTTACCTAGTACCCACAGGCACTGGAAACAATCCCAAGGACAACAATGAATGGATGAAAGAATATATACACACACATATATACATAAAAGGTATAGGTAGCTAGTTGGGCCAGGTAACACAGACAAGTGTTCTGAAGTAAATCTTTTTATACCTGCCAAGTTTGGAGATGAAATATTCTCATCAGATTTGTGTAAGGACTGAACTGAAACAATGTCAATGAAACACCATTGAACCACAGCCAAAATACATTTCAATCCACCTGAGGAAACTACCGTTGCAAGGATGATGATCAGTCTGCCTGTCATAGTTACCTAATCCAGAATCTGAGAAATTAATCCAGGTAAGCAGTTGCCAAAGAAGGAAAAGTAGGCTCCTTCCGATGGCTCTACTGTGTGACTGGTAAGCCCACTTCCAGATCTCTTCTACCTGAGTTTTGGCAATACCTGAAATGCTTATCCAGGTATATCAAGAGGTTTTAGCAATAGCATGTCTACCTGCTTAGATTAAAACAAAGTCAAAAGCAATTCTTGACTAGTGTTCCTTTGGGAGTGAAGAAGGTCTCTGGGCTGCCAGAAGGGGCACCAGAAGAAACATCTACCATAGCAAGGTGTGGGTTTCTTAATATATTCATAATATTTTCATGAGCATTGATTCTTCTGTATGGTGCCAAAGATCACAGAAAGGATATAAACTCACAATAAATGACACCTCTGGTGGGGTCTAGTAAGTCTAGTGAACAGCTTCAGACTACTAACCCAATAGTGTACCCTATCTCCAGGGCTGATGTCTAGGAGTTCCTCTAACACGTAACTGGGAGAATCCAACCATCCACAGTTTTCCAACATCATCTTACTTGTCTCATGTATGAGTTGCCTCTGGACCTCTCGCAAACAGGAATGTAGCTGCCTGATGCACACAGTATATCTTCCTCAGTTTTCATTCAACAACAAGTAGTTCATGAGTGTGGTGGTAGTGACATTTGACTGCTATAATTCAAATTATTTACATGAATATGGTTTTGCTCAAACAATATTGTTTGTCATTTCACTATGAAACAGTCCAATTCTTGTTTTATCATTATTGCTGGAATAATCCTTTAATATATTCATAGCTTTATGGTTCAATACACCAGCTCATCATTATTGATTTTATCATATTTCCTATGATTCAATTAAATTAGACACCCCCTCCTCCGCCAGAATGCCCTCCTGCGAAGTGAGTACCAGATCTTCCTTGGTTAACGTTTACATTCTGTAGTTTTGGAAGGCTAATATAGGTTACCACCCCCAGGAGAAAAGAATCTTTATAGTCTGTGACAGAGTAAGTTCTGGGATGGCAGGTCCCACATGTCAGGTTCTCTGTGCTGGCAGAGGTGAGGATAGAGTGAGAATCGTGATGCATTAAGTCCCTATTGCACATACTTGTAAGGTACCTGGCAGCTTAGTACCCATCACAGATTTGGGTATTCCCTTTTTACATACAGTGAAAGCCTAAGGGGAATCAGTCTGTTGGAGAATACCTTGGTCTGCAGTGGGGTCATTGTGCTGAATGGGGACTGGAAACAGTATAAGTGTAACCTGCAAGCAGCTAACTTTGAGGAAGAAAAACATGTGCTTCCAAACTCTGAGGAAAAAGGAGAAATCCTTCCTTGGCATTGCTAAGCAGTGTGTAAGAGAAGCAGAAATTAAGAGTGAAAATTTCATTCAAAAAAACCCTTGGTGTAGTCTGACCCAAAACCACATACAAAGGAAAGGGAGTGGGCGTTTACTTTGGCATACCTGAATGTAAGAATCATAGGTCACTTACAACACTAATGAAACATGATTTCTCTGGTACCCGGCTCAAATGTATTGTGTAAGATGAACAAGGTTGTTCATTTGCAAATAGAAGACACATAGGGTTAGTGTTAGGATGAGGGTGAAGATAAAGAAAGAGGTCTGAATAGGACCAAAATTCATTGTATGAAATTCTCAAATTAAAGTTTATATTAAACTAAAAGAAATTTGATGTCTGTAGAAATCAGTTTTATAAGAAAATGATGTGTATTAATAGAAATACTGATCATCTTAATGTTAACTGAATTGATAGAATTAACACGTAATCCTGTTCTAAAACAGTTTTTGTGTTCAAATATTTGTATGTTCAATTTTTAGAAGATTTACTAAAATATTTGTATTATAAACTAGAAATGGCTCAGGGTTTTCATCCTTTCTCTGTTTGGGCTTCTTTGAAACTGGACTATTATTGAAAACATTTGATCATGAACTTCCATGAACGAAAACTTGCACAATGGTCCAAACTGTCTGAAGATTTTTTTGTGCATGATATTATAAGTATTTAGCATACACTGTGTACGCATAGTCTGTGATTAATAGTTAATTTAGACAAACATTTTTGTCAGAGCTGGTTTAACATAGTTTGCCCTTCTTCTCTTTCACAAATGAAATAAACAGAGGGTTGCTGAAGAATGTTATAGTCTCATACTTATCATGGAACTAACAACAGTAAAGAAAGGCATTCATGAATGTTAGGAATCACAAGGTTTAAGCAGAGAACTCTCTCCTGGATTTGAACTCTCTCCAGGTGAATATTAGGATTAGCAGTTGAAAGAGTTGTGGGTGGAAGGAAATGCAACCAACCTCATATAATCCATAGGGACTGTTATTGGGCAATGAGGGGTGACTACTGACAAAGGACTGTCTGTAGCAGCCATGTGGGCCAAAGAGCAGGGAGATTAAGTACTTCTGTGGGTGTAAGTAGAGTCATGGAAGTTGGGTAGAGGATTTAGAGCCTACATTCTTCCCTGATAAGGGTCTCCAGAATGCCTGTTTTCAGAACTTTATGGTTGGGGTACCCCTTCAATCAATCTTTCTGGATTTCTTTGTAATAGCTAGTGTTTAAATGTCAGAGAAGAGCCTTGTATGATGAAATCTGAGGAATTAATGAACAGATCATCATTGAGATGAACCAAAACATGATTAAGTTTCAGCAAAAAACTAACAAAATATGTTGATAAAGATTGGTTTATAAATTAAATTCAGCAGATACATTAGAACTTACATTTTTCAAAGTTCACTCAGCATTAAGAAAAAAGTACAAAACGGGAAACACACATACAGCAACAGCAGTATCATAGGAACCTTTGAAAATTATACATTGAATTTATTGCCTTCTAGTAAAAACTGGGTTATTTATGCCATTGGTGAGGGGTTGATAGGAGTGTGATGCACACAGGTCTGAAGATCATCAACTTTGACAACTTCCTAGATCTACAGCCTCTAAGTGGGTTAAGGATTAACTCCAAAAATTCAAAATAATGCTGATTAATTCTGACTGCAATCAAAGTGGCTATGAATCATCTTGGATTAAGAACTACTGTCCACTGTCTAACCATGAAGGAAGTTCACATACATACCTTCAAGCTGATCTCACTAAAACTTAAGTATAAGGCTCAAACATTTAGGCTGTAGGAACAATTTTCAGTCTACATGTTAACCTTTTTCTCCAATATTCAAGTCTTGTGATAGTAGCATATAGACTTCACAGGATGTGAGTGAAAAAAATTCCTAACTTACATTGAGCAGATCAAATTAATATATTGAGAAGACTTCATTGAAAAACAGTGCAATATTCAGTCCATGCAGACGTCATTGTAATTTCACTTTCAAAGTTTTTTGCTCGTCCATGATCCAGTTTTTTAAAGGGCCTTACTATGTAGCACTGGTTGGCCTGGAACATGTTATGTATTATCAGTCTGATCTCAAATTCATAGATATCCACCTACCTCTGCCTCTTCAGTGCTGGGATTAAAGTCATAACCTCTATGTCCAGTCTTCATGATTCTGGCCATATCTAGAAACTGTTGTGTTTTTTTTGCATATAACCATACATTAAAGTGATGTGCTACCATAGGAAATTTAAGTAACTTTCTCGAACATATTACACAGCAATCTTTCTTCTAATTTAAATGTAAAATACTTCAAAATATAACCTCCAATTGCTTTACTACATATACTGTTGATTTACAGATTTTTCTCTAACCAACTAATATACTTATCTCTTATTCTGAATCCGAGATTTAAAAACAATGGTGCTGTGGTGAATGACAGGGCTCCATGAATTCCTTCCTCTATGTGTTCATGAGTGACTTGAACCCCAGCATTTCTAATTCGTGTAGCATAAATAATTCCATCATCTCTAAAGAGATCATGTTCACAGGTGAGTATGTAGGTTAATGGCAAACTCTGTAACTTGGAGTCACTAGCTAGCAAAGGTGATACTCTGCTATCCACAAGTGCTGGATAGGAAGCATTTAGTTTTCCAAGAATCGGTTCAGTGTAAACATGGTTCTTTTTGTACTTCTCAGGGAGGAAGACACTCCAGTTAACAAACTTGAACAGATGTCTTGAGTCTTGAGGCATGTGCTCATTTCTCAGTGCTGCCCGTGGCAGCTCTTTGTCTTTAGTCAGATACAGGGATGCCAAATTGATTGCCACCTCCTTTGGGAGCAAAGGGCCATGTTCATACTCTCGATAAGATGGTGTGAGGGTATCAATGATCTGTAGGCAAGGGTATATCAAGGCTTGTGCTTTAATTTTATCCTTGAATTCTGGATCATCCTGTAGCTGAAAATATATAATGAATATGTAAGAGTCAATCTTTGAAACAGGTTCTGACTTTAATGTAACTGGGGTAAATAAATTCATAAAGGTTAAATATTATTTATGGATTATTCTATTTATTCATTGTTTCAGTGACAGGAAAGTGTGTTACTTTCATCTGTGAAGAAATTATGCACACTCTCATGGTCACACACATTTATTCTCACATGACAATCAAACAGCCATGTGATCAGGAGAGTCGTAGTGAGGATGACAGCCTAACTATGTTCAAGACGATTTATTTTAGGAAACTCATTTTTGGCTCTTTGTGACTGTGATGGATAGCTTTAGTGTCAACTTGACACACCTGGGTTGAGGGAGCCTCGGTCGGGGAATTGCCTCTATTGGACTGGCCTGTGGTCATGTCTGAAGGGCATCTTCTTGATGAGTGATATGGGAGGGCCCAGCCCACTGTGGG
>NW_008330327.1:1894602-1896854 GCF_000622305.1 Nannospalax galili
AGTTCCTACCTTGGGCTCCCTGATGAACTGCGACCTGGGAGATGTAAGACAAATAAACCCTTTCCTCCCCAAATTGGTACTGGTCAGAGTGTTTTGTCACAGCAATGAAGAATAAACTAAGACAGTGACCAATTCTTGTTATCTGTCCAAGGTTGTCCCAGAATATAGCATCCCTCTTCTCAGTCTCCTAAGTGCTCAGGTTATAGTCATGTGTCACCCCCCCACCCCATCCCCTTTTGCCTAAAAGGATTTTGGACATACGACTAATCTAAATGAGCAGAAACAGTGAATGCTTTAAACATAGTTTAGAAAGTGGAAACACATATTAAGAGCATACTGATGCAACTGGACTAAATTAAGTGGTCAGTAAAATTGAATCAAACTTCCCAAACTTTTGAAAATATATCTACTTTATAAGGGGAAGTAAGTCTATACACTGAAACAGGATAGGGTGTCCCAGCTTATAATTTTGTTCTATTAAACTGTTTGGGGGGATATAAATCATGCATTAGACTGAGATTGCTTTTCAAAACCTACTGGCCATTGATGATCCAGCTACACGTAGCAAGGACTTTAACATGAGGCCACTTCTCTCTTTTCTGGCAGTAGTGATTCTTTTATATAAACATATACATGGCCTCATGTTGTCTATGTCAGTCTACTATGTTTACCAGGTTGTAACTGACAATTGCTCATCATTGTCAGCTGGTCTAGAGTTAGAACAACTGCAGTGTTTTGAAGGTATTGCAGAGGGAATTAAGTAACTAAGGGGTACAGACCTACCCTGAATGTGATTGGGATCACCATATGGGCTGAAGCCTTCAGTAGAACAAAACTGGGGGAACGAGGGATGAAACTGACTTCCAGCAGTTGTCTCTCTCTGCTTTCTGGTCTGGTGTGACTTGAGCAAACAGCCTTACTTATACTGCTGCTCCCACAGAAATAAGCTGCTCCCACTGCCATGGCTCCCCTGCCGTGATGTGAGACCTGCTTGTGAGACTATGGGTCATAATAACTCCTTGTTTTCTTAGATTGTTTTTTGTCAGATATTTAGTCATATAAAAAAGAAAGTAATCAATATGCACATGAATTATTATGATACGAAAATCTTAAAAGATTTTACAGCTTATCTAAGAGAAACTAACAAAAAATTTGCTGCCACACTGAGTAGACATAGACATTATTGTTTTGGTTTTTTTCTTCATAGAAGTGGTGGGATATGGGGCTGGAGAGATGGCTCAGCAGTTAAAAGCACTGGCTGTTCTTGCAGAAGACCCAGGTTCGAATCCCAGCACCCACATGATGGCCAAAAACTGTTTGTAACTCCCATTCCAGGGGTTCTGACACCTTCTTCTGTCCTTCACAGGCATTGCACAATGTGGATGCACTTATATAAATGCAGGCAATGCATGCATACACATAAAAAATGATGGTATAAGCTAAGATCAATGATATAGTTCTGTGATCCCAGGTGCTTGGCTCAGTGAAGCAGGAGGATCACAAATTCCAGGCCTATCCTAGCTAATGAATAAGTTCAAAGTCAGTCTGGGAACCTTATCAAAGCCAGTCCTAGACCAAAAGTTTAAAATGGGGTTGGTTGCACAGCTTTGGTAGAATATTTACCTAGCCAGGACACAGCCCTAGATTCAATCCCTAGTACTAAAAAAGTTGTGGGATAGTAAAAATTTGTACATAAATAAAGCTATATCTAGAGCTGCAATCATGCAAAAAAGACAAACACGTGCTTATTTTACATTTCACAGATGGCATTATAAAAATCAATGCAAATACAGAAATTAAAACACCAGTTCATTTGTGTTAGAATTATATTGTGCTGTTTTCAAAAACATTTAACATACCAGGTGGGTCACTGCTGCTGACAATGTACCCCCAGAACTGTCTCCTGAAATACAGATGCGAGTAGGATCCACTCCATATTTTGTAAAAATTTTATCTTGGAGAAAGAACTTGACCACCGAAACACAATCTTCAAGGGCTATTGGGAATGGATACTGAGGAGCAAGTCTGTAGCTTTAGAGGCAAACAAAAGAGAAACAAAGTACTTCTCAATTCACCAACAGATCCACTGGTAGCAACTGACCCTACTTTGAAACGCATAATTTCCCCAGTTAAACTTGAGATTCTCAATAACTTCTGTTTTTAAAATTCTTTAAATTTATTTTTATTTTATATGTATGCATGTATTGCCTGCATGTAGGTAAGTGCACCCGTGTCGTGCAATGCCCGCGGAG
>NW_008330327.1:1897850-1899637 GCF_000622305.1 Nannospalax galili
AGAAGGGGCTGTCAGATCACCTGGGACTGGAGTTACAGACAATTGTTAGCTGCCATGTGGGTGCTGGCATTTGAACCTGGGTCTTCTGCAAGAACAGTCAGTGTTCTTAACCGCTGAGCCATTTCTCCAGCCCCATAACTTCTGTTTTAAATTAAGAAGTGGATTCTTGTTAAAAGGGTTTGAGGTACTGGTTCTACGGGGAGGGGTTGAGTGAGACAGGGTGTGCATTCACCCCCACCCCTCATAAAGCTGGCTTTAAAGTGTTCACCAAGTTCTTGACTCGGGAAACTGAAAGTGCTTAAAATCGTAGTGGGAAAGGCAGATCATCCTCTAAGTTAGATATTTCTCGGAACACCAGTACTTCTGGTTGCAATAAAGTAATGACTATGAGCAGGATGGCACTGATCCCTCTGACACATTCTATTTGACTCTGTTACATTCTCAGTCAAGAAATTCTTAATAATGTTTTTGCCTTCAGTCTATATAGGTCTGTAAGTCTATTTCTTCACTATACAATTGGCAGGAGACAAGAAAAATTTCTTCAACCTTATGATGAGGATTTCAGTATCGTAGAGTACATCCAACAGTTCATAAGGTAATAAGCATTTGCTCATATTTCTGTTATATTATTGGGAATTTTGGCAAACGTCATGAGATACAAAGATTTATCATTTGGATAATGTCTTGAAATGTTCAAATTATCCCGACATTTTTCATCTAATAAAACTGAAACAGCAGCTCACATTGATGTACAACCAGGTCAAATAAAACCCAATGCACCAAGAATACAATGAGTATATTTTCTAGGCATATTACTTGGGGATTAAATTTGGTACTTCTGGAATCTAGAGCTTATGTTCCCAGAGGTATCAGAGCTCTGTTGACAAATATGTTTCGTCTGTGCCCATTATTGGTACCTACAATGACAGAGATCAACACAAGACTAGGCGCCTTTGAGGAAACATTGATAAGACAATTCTAAGAAAAAGTTAATATAAACCAAAATCCATAGCATACAGACATTTCTGAGGGTTGAGTGAATTGCTTTGAAAATTGTATAGTAAAGAAGGACCATAGTAATACAAACTGTTATTCTCTTACTCTACACCCACGACAACAGCATCAAGTTTATTTGCAGTCCATCGATTTAGGAAGTCATAGAAAAACATCTCTGAAATGAAAAAAATAAATATAAAACAGTGTCCTGTGAATAGCAAAAAGTGGGAACCCACCTACAATATGACGTGTGATAGAAATATGAATGGTGATTAATTGATATTGATGGAAATCCTATAATCTCCACTTCTGTTGCCACATAGAGGAACACGCCATCAAAGCAAAAAGACCTTATTAGTCATCCATTTACTAAGGCACCCCTAACCCAAGCATAAAAGGGAAATTTAGCTGGTCACATTGGCAGAAGCTTGTTTTGACCTGATGTCCTGTTTGGGTTCCATCCACACCCTTCTGCCAGCTTCAAGGTGATGTTCATTTCAAAGGGTGCGATTCACCTAGGACAGACCACATACATCATGCTCTGGTCCTTTCTGGGGTCAGTTTAATCAGGACTGAGCAGCATTAGTAGAAAATCTACCTGGGAATATGGTATCCATGGTGACCCATTAGCAAGAGCAAAGGACATAGTCCCAAAGCTTTATTAGTAGCACACTATATAACCCCTTGTTGGGATCTATATTTCTCAAGAAAGAAAAATATTTGAAATTAAGTTAAAGATAATATTGTGACTGCTATTATATTTTTATTATAAATTAAATAAATATTCAGAT
>NW_008330327.1:1899828-1908410 GCF_000622305.1 Nannospalax galili
TAAAACAACTAAGCTTTTCCCTTGCCAAAAGCTTAGATATATTTATTCATGTTTTTTAAATGTATAAGTAAACCTTAAGTTACCTTTCTGAACAGAAGTATGTTAATTTTAATTAAATTTAAATTTTGTTATTTAACAACTTTATAAATCATTTTAATTTCTGCTACTGCATCAGGTACTGTAATCAGCACACACTATAATGTATGACACAGATTAAAAATTATACTTACTGCAACTTCCAAGCACGAAGGCACCACCATGAAAGAAAATTATTGCTCGTCTATGTCTTTCAGACTTCCTTTTGGGCAAGTATAGACGAACAGGAATGTTACTAAAGTCTGTGTCAATCACTGTAATGTTGTCATCTGAAACTTGTTTTGTAAGGAAACATGTTGATAAAGTGAAAAATAATTCTTCATACTTCATAAGACCTATATTTTCAAATAATGTAGCCTATAAAAACAAAGCAAATAATTTCAATATAATGTCTTTATTTTAATAACTTCAAATTCAATGAAAAATAAAAAAGTGATAATACTGTAGATTATTAATATGTAGTATGAAATAATAATACTGTGTATTATTACTAATCCTAATGCTGTTATTTTTATTTGTTTGTTTGGTTTGGTTTGGTTTGGTTTTGAGACAGGGTCTCCCTGTAGGCCCAGCTGGCCTGGAACTCCATATGTAGACCAGGCTGGCCTGGATCCCTATGAGATTCACCTGCCTCTGCCTCCCAAGTGCTGCAATTAAAGGTGTGTATCACTATGCCTGGCCCACATCCTAACACTATTTTGATACTACAGAGATCTCAATGAGCTTATCTGTACCACGTGTACACAAGATTGAGTCAGTAATCAATTCATCAGGGGTAGGGGAGGAGTCAATGAGGTCCCAACACTCTCTGAGGGAATTTTGGCAGTCCTTGATGGTTGGGGAGGGGTGTCATTGTCTTGTGTGGGGTGACTACTAACTGCTATGCTGCGCTTGCCCTGGTGCATAATTTCCCACTCATTGGATCACAAGAAAATGAAAGTAAGAGGGGACTTGTTGAGTAGCTAGTTCCAGCAGGCAAGGGAGAGCAAAGTCATTGTACAAATGTATGAAATTATGCTTAAGAAGAACTGTAACTTCATTTAATATTACCAGTGTCTACAATGTACTTTGCATTGGCCTGATTTTTCTTAAATATTGTTTTATCTTAAAAATCAACTATCTGAAAAATAACATTTATGTTACCTAATAGTTTCATTTTATTTTATAGATCATTCAACTTATTAAATTTCTCTCTCTCTCTCTCTCTCTCTCTCTCTCTCTCTCTCTCTCTCTCTCTCTGCGCCATGTGTGCATGTAAAGGTACGAAGATAAACTCAGCTGTTGGTCCTAACCTTCCACCTGGTATGAGGCAGGTTGACTTGTTGGAGCTGCAACTTCCAGCCATTCTGGCCCATGAGCTTCCAGGAATTTCCCTGTCTCTACCTCCCCTCCAACTGTAGGAGTTCTCAGATTAGACATGCATGCTACCATAATCAGTTTTATATGAGTTCTAAGAATCTGAACTCAGTTCTTCCATGTTTTGAGGCAAGAGCTTTACCCACTGGGTAATCTCCCTAGCCTTCAAGGTAAAGTCTTCTTAATAGTCTAGCTGCTACATTATAGGTAATTTAAGTTCTCATCTTCCAACAATAAACAGGCTTCTCTTTTCCTTAAAATCATTTGGAGGAAAAAGAAGCTAATTTTTATTTATATCCTTGAACTAGGGCTTTCTGTAGTATTTCTGACAATTTCTTAACATGTCACTGACTAGTTCTTTTCCAGTATTGTATAATTTTTTCATGTTGCTAGACCATTCCAGAGCATATTGTGTTTGCCTCAGAATTCCAAACTTCTAGCAAGTGCTACAGCTGTTAAACTCCATCTATGTTAACGATGAAACGCCTGATTGCAGAAACCTCAGCTTCGTGTGCAGTATTAGCTAGGTAGTACTGGTAAAGCGAGTGCAAACCCATTTTGCTAGGCCAGTGCTATATGCTCCTCTCTAGCTGATAAATCACAGTTTTTAAAAAATGAAAGAAAAGAGAGTGTTGCGTTTCAGAAGAATTTGAAAAGCAGCTGATCAAAATGGTGTTTGCATGAGGAACAATGTGTAAGAACTGACAGGTGCTACTGACGTGGTATGTTGTTTTGTCACATTGACACTTTCAATTTTAGAAAATGCTATGAAGTTTTCAACTTAAAACACACATGCATGTGTAGAAATCTACACACAAATAAAACATATCAATCATCTGTAAAGCAGTTAGCTGTCTCCAATTCCCAAACCACCTGTATCTTTGTGTCTTGGCAACAGAAATGCTGTAGATACCTCTTGTTTTTAAAAGCTTCGTAAATATAACTGTCTCTTTGCTTAGAAACAATGTCTTCATACAATTTAGAGTCAACTATTGAGTTTATGTAATGTATAATATGTAAAAGGAACAGGGTCAGCAAGATGATTCAGTGATTACAGGGGCTTGCTACTAAGCCTGACTGTCTTGAGTTATCCCTGGTAACTCACATGATTAAAGGAGTAAAATATTCTTGCAAGCTGTCCTCTGATCAGTACAAGTGCACTGTGGCATGTATGCACATGAACACACACACACACACACACACACACACACACAAAATAATAAATAAATAAGTGAATGAATCAAAGAACAGATTTTGCCACCCCTAGAATAATAAATCGTTGCTAAGACTATGAAGTATTCATGCTGGACACAGGGTTGCACATTTATAATCATTGTTACTTGGGAGGTTGAGAAGGAAGAATTCTTTAAGTCTAGGGGTTCAATGGGCAGCCTGAGTAACACAGCTAGACTCAACTCAAAAAAGATAAAAAATAAAAGAAATGAGAAAGGAGGATAGCTAAAATTACAATAGGAAAATTTTAAAATGGTTGCAAAAATATATTCACATGATCCAATGGCTGGCAGAGAGCAGGAGTAAGAAATAAAGTTGTTTAAGAGTAAACAATGGGACTGGATAAATGGCTCAGATGTTAAATGTACTGCTTTTTCAGAGGATCCAGATTGAATTCTTAGTACCCACATGATAGCTAACAACTCTCCTTAACTTTGGTTCCAGGGGACTCTGATGCCCTTTTCTGACCCTCTTTGGGCACTGCACAACATGGGTGCATTACAATCACAAAGATTCCACCAAATATAAAGACACAAAATAAAAAATATATTTTCAAGTAGGACTTTTAAATTCTGAATACATGAAATGTATGCTATTATTAACATATCCTTCTTAAATATGAAGTATAATTAAAAGAGAGCCATGGCGGCAGTAATAGTATCAAAGCAGACCACAAAGAAAAACTTACCAAGGATAGAATTGTCTATTACATAATGATTTAAGAACTCTACTAAGATGGCAATAATAAAAACAAATGAATTCCTGTTAATTGAGCTCCAAATTAAATACACAAAACTGATAGAAGTGAAATGAAAAATTAGAGGATCCACGACTAGATCTGAAAAATTCTCACTTGGTACTTGAATGAAAATTTTGAGATAAAATCATCAGAGATATAAAAAAAAACCCAGACAACATTCTGAAAATAAGAATCAAGACTGATAGATTCATGCACCTAATATCAAAACAAATGAGAATGCCACATCAGTCAGGACAGTGCAGTGAAATTGGATGATATGCTAGGCAGACAAATCCAGAGTTCGCAAATAAAAAAGTGAAAGCACATCCAGTTTATTTGCAACATGTTTCTTAAATATTTTATTTTTATTTATGTGTATATGTGTATATCTCTTTATGGGTATGTACATATTGACTGCAGTGCTGACAGAGGCCAGAAGAGGTTGATGGATAACCTGGAGCTGGAGTTAAAGTAGGTTGTGAGCTGCCCAATGTGTGTGCTGGTTACTGAACTCCAGTTCACAACAAGGTGTGCTCTTAACTGCTGAGCCATCTCTCAACAATACCCATTTGCAGCAATCTACACAATGATAGGTTAAAAAAATGAAAAAATGCTCACAAGAGAGCGGGAAAGAAATCCAACCATAGTAAAGGAAGCAATGGCTGGAGAAGGTGTGCACAGAGAGCAGACTGGAGCCTGGTAGACACTAGGATGACTTGTCAAAGTGTGGATGAGGAACCTGAGAGACCCAATGATAAGTGCCAGAGAGAATGGCAGCATTTCTCCACCCCATACCACCCACACGTTGCTGGGCCACCCACATAGGATCTCCAGAAGTGTGCTGTAGAACCCGTAGAGATCCTTCTTTATGGTCAAAAATGTACCCAAATGAGCATGCCTCAGCCAGAGGAAGCCTCTAATAAAAATTTATCTTCCTACATAACCAGAAGCAAGATGACAATTGAAGGGAGAAAGCACACCATCTCAAAGATGAAGAAACAATGACTAAGGGCATAATAACGGGTACCCATGGAAGAGAAAAGAGCATGTAGATCCCCTGGAATTGGAGTAAAGGCAGTTGAGAGTTTCCATGTGGGTGCTAGGACCAAACCCAGGTCTTCTGCAAGAGCAACAATTAGCCCATCTCTCCAGCCCCTTTCCTACATTTCTACATCCACATAGTATACTCACTCCAAATTAAGGACTAGGACAAGGGAGACCGAGGGGAGAAGAATGTGGAGAAAGTATTGGGATTAGAGTTAGGAGAGGGAGAGGGAGTATACTGTTGCTCTTGCAGAGCCACCTGGGTTTGGTCTCTCTTTCAGGTTCTCCATCCACCTCTCTGGCAAAGATATTAAAAAATTAAGAGTCAAGGGTGGGATCAATCTCCAGAAACTGGAGCTATAAAAAAGCTAGCATGCAATTCTTGTATTTGATAATGTAGACTTCAAAATGAGTCAAGAGAGATAAATAAAGGTACTACATATTAATTAAGTGAATGATTCATCCAGAAAATGTAAAAATTGAACATCCTTATGCATGGAATCACAGGGTTCCCACTTTCATAAACCGAGCCTAAAAGGCATAGTCAGGTAGGTACTCACACAATTGATAAAAGGGAAAACAGGGTCTTCCTTTATGATTCTTAATCTCATTGATAAAATAATTTAAGAATGGATTCAAATGGAAGGACATTTATAGATAGGTCATCCAAACTAACAATTAGGAAAGAAACTTTATAGTGAAATTACAATTTAGATTACAGATTCACTGTAGATTCACTGAATTTAGTATATTCCTACAAAATATCCAATTCAACCAATAGGGAAAATACATTTTTCTTACTGGTTCTTTGAAAAGATATACAAGATGGATAAATCCCTAACCAAACTAAACAAACAAAAGACACCAGAACTGATAAAATTAGATGACAAAGTGGTTGTTAGACAGACTCTAGTGAAACTTAAAGGATTATTGGATAATACATAAAATTTATTTTTCATAAATCTAGAAAACAGAAAAGATATAAAAATTCATAAGCTGATATGACTAACCAAAGTTAAACTGAATATAAAAGAATTTAAATGAACCCACAGTAAACAATGCTACTGAAGGAGAAGCAACACTCTCTGCAGGAACAGACAGTTTCACTGCTAAATTTTACCACACCTTTAACACCAATGCCCCAAAGCAAAATAGTCCACAAAGAAAACAAAGTAACACTGAAGAGTAAAAGAAATGTACCCATGAATTTACATTTTTGTGTGCTTAATATTGTTTTATTGCTGATTTTATACTTTAAGACATAGTGCTCACTTTATGGTGGTTTTATGAATGCGTACTAAAATTTGTGCTGAAAAAGGAATCAAAACTAAAACGCAGAAAGTTATCTTGAAAAACGAACACCATAGCTATCTACTGGAACATCTGTTTGCAAGCCCCTTGCTTGTAATAAACTTTGTTATTAAAGAACATCTTTGATGAATGGTGACTGGGATGTTTGTCTGTAAATATAAGGACCAGTCGGAGACTATTACCAAGTACCACAACTGGTCACACACAGATGTGTCCATTGTCTATGAAGATACCCAGGACTAAGTGACACATCTACAATGAAACCTCTACAACTAAGGTGCACAGAACATAGAACAAGGGTAATGAAGATGACACTAATGGATCTCTCAGTTCTCGTTAATGAAGACACCTCATGCAACAAAGGGCCAGGAACACAAAAGGTCACAAATGGCCAAAATGTAGAGATTAAGAGTCTGCAGATTGCTGTTCCCTGGACAAGACTCATATTAAACTTCACCCACCCAGGGCTCAGGGCCCATGGTAGAAAAAGGGGTGGAAAGATTGTGAGAGCCAGGGAGGAGGTGGATGAACATATGGAAACAGAGTCCTACAAGCTCCTGGGACCTTGTTCATATGATTCCATGGCAATGGTGTCCACAAGTCCCATGCAAACTCAGGCAGACTAAAACCCAGCACAGAACTGGGGAAATGAACAGCAGACTCCAGTCTTATCTGAAGAAACATTGGAGCAACTGATTACTGCTGGGTGAGGAAGAGCTGATCTTCCTAAAACAAGAGATTCTAGATAGGCTGAATAGACCTCAGTGGATGGACTTGCACTGGGGAACATCCAGGGTCACTGACTAGATACATTGGGCCTGAACAGTGATGATGGAGTATATGGGTTCCAGTTGGGGGACTATGGGTGGGCTGGTGTAGGGACAGAAAGGAAAGGAGCTTGTTTGCTGACCTCCCTTTGCTACAAAATCTCTAATCCAATGAATTTTACTCCTGATGGATTGAGAATACCCAGATGCCATAAAATTTAATCTTACATTCGGCCCTAAAGACCTAGCTCTGCAAATGTGCTTGCAGAAAGAATTGACCTTTGGTGGTCTTAGGGTAGGTAAGCATCTGTGCTGGTAATCTTAAACCCACCAATGTTTTAATAACTTAAAGAACAACATGGGACGACCTTTAAAAAAGTGAAGGAATTAAGTTAGGGCTTGAGCTTTTAAGAAGGAAATGGTTGAGTTCACCAGTGTGAATAAACTTTCCCAATTTTTTCATGTGAGTCTCTTGGTGCCTTTTCTTCACATGGCGGGTCCCATGCCTCCGTTTCCATAACAACACTGCCAAATTTTAAGGAAGATTCAGCACAAATGTTCCTCAAGATGTGTCATGAAAGACAAAGAAAAACAACACTATCAAATCAATTCCATAAATACAGTCATGCCCTGGTACCAAACAATTACACAGCAAAAGAAATTTCCCTTAGAATGTAGATGCAAAAATTATGAAGTATTTTCCCACTGAACTTTTGTCTACATTAAGATTGCATATCATTTGTGACTTGGTTTCATCCTAGGGTACAAGGTTTATTCAACATATGTATATCAATATATAAATATACTTAAAGAGAGAAATAAGATTATCTAAATAGGTGAAGAAAAGGCATTTGGCAGTTTGATATAATTTCATGATAAAAGTCCTCCCATCAAAAATAATCAGGACTATCTGGAACGTATCTCAATATAATAAAGGCTACAGATGAAAAGTCTACAGCCAACATTATGCTAAATGGTTTATAAAGGGGAAGGAGGAATGGAGAGATGGCTCAGCAGCTAAGAGCAGTGGCTGCTCTTGCAGAGGACCAGGGTTCAATTCTCAGCACCCATGTGACAGCTAACAACCTTCAGTAATTCCAGTTCTGGAGGAATTCTAGACCTTCTTCTGATTTCCATGGACATTGCATGACACTGGTGCACTTATACACCTGCAGGCAATATACTCACACACATAAAATTTTAAAAGCAATTAAAATTAAAGAGAAAAACTTTCTCTAAAGACTGGAATAAGATAAGGATGTCCATTCTCCACTTTTTTCATTATGGTGCTTGTAGACTTAGCCAGCAAAATAAGACTATAGAGAGAAATTCAGAAAAAAACCCTGGACTGGGGAGGTGGCTCCACTGAGAAAGCACTTGTGGAAGCATGAGAATTTGATTTTGGATGCCGTGTAGATGCAGGAAGGGTGAGGTGGCCCACCTATGATTTCCACACTCGGTAGGCAGAGACAAGGGATTCCCCAGGGAAAGCTGACTGACTAAGACCATAACTTAGAACTCAAACAGATAGCAAGAGTGACAGATTTCAAGGGGTGGCCTTAGGTCCCTGTGGATCTCTGAGAAACACATGATAGTATGTGTCATACAGCATACTTCCAGTGTTAAAAAAGAATCTGTTCTGCCCATGAACATACATTGCAGCTTTTCAGGGAATATTACAGTTGGGGTATTACAACAGACTAATGCAAAAGCAAAAGGGAGAACAGCTATCTTCCATAAAAACAGGCAGCAATAGATCAAGAAATATATCTCTAGATAAGGTTTATTTGAGACCATCTGGTCATTACCCAAGATTTATCTGCATGACACACAGTAATTAAAATTGCCAGAATGGTGGAACTAACCTTCTTGGATGTTTAACAGACATACCTTGAGATCTATACTAATTGGGTCAGAGGGATTCAAAGGACACTTTTTGCTCCTTGCCCTCCTAGGTCGATTAGTTCCTAGGGACTATGAGCATCGCACAAAATGTCCTGTAATGGTGGTGGGTCATCTGACCTCTTGATCAAGGA
>NW_008330327.1:1910345-1920834 GCF_000622305.1 Nannospalax galili
CTGAGATCAGAGAAAACGGAATAAACCCCACTCTCTTGGCTTTTCCTGTTATTAAAACACATTTTATTTCAATGTAAATATATCACTGTATTAACTTATAATAAGATGATATTGTTCATTGTCATTCAGTTAATTACTAATGCAGTTAATAATGGCATATATAAACCTCCCAAGAATTTCCTTGGAGTTCTCAATAACACAAAGAATTGTATAGCATTTCTAAGCACAGAAAGTTTGAGAACTACCTAGAAAGAGAACTACATTAAAACAATGAAGGATTAACTACACATCAAAATTTAAAAGCTTAATTGGCATATGCATGTGAGTTTTCAGAGACTGTATGAACCTAGGTTTTCTCAAAACAAATGAATTCAAGCTTCTTAACAAGTCCTAAAATGTCTTTTTAAGACAATATTATTTCTCTTATTTTGACTTTATATATGGCCATTAACTTTAGTTTCACAGCAAATATTGTGTGTCCCTCTATTTGTAGATATTCAATCGAGCATTTAAATGATTAACTAAATAAACATGAAGATGATTTGTTTCATATAACCTAAGAGAAATCCAAAGTCTTTTTCAAAAACTTTGAAATGAATTTAAGATATACTTGTAACATGACATCCAAGTCCCCCAATTTGAAGATATATACATTACCACAAGTGAAATCATTTTTGTAACAGCATCCGCAATTCTTATTTTCCAGTGTTCTTCAATGTTTTCTGGCATGGGTAAATAAACATAATAGGCAAATAGAATGCCCAAAAGCCCAAAGCACAGAGTTTTGTGCACCATGATAAATCTTTTCCAAACTTCTATGTGGCGACAGTTTAGCCTCATCCCTTATATAAACTTCTAGAAAATATCCAGATGAAGGGAGAAGGGAAACTCTATTGTAATAGCGCTATGTTGGTAATACTGACTAGTCTTCATTTCTGAGATTAAGTCACTGGAGTAGCTGGTTATGCAACTGTACTTCTTTGTGAAACTAAATTTACTACAAACGTGCCTAATTAAATATGCATCACCAGTAATCAACATTATGATCACAGCTAGTTCTTCTTCTTTAACTTTTCATTTTAGCAAAGCATAATTTAATATCCTCATCAGAGGAAAAAATAAGACCACATAGTCCTTTTATCTGATGCCATATTGCAAGAGTGTTGACAAGAGTTTGAAAACAAGGTAAAATGTGAGATAGCGTCTAATCAGTCTCAAGGCTAACGCCTACAGCAGAGAAGTTTGGGAAATTAAAATACACTGTGTCAGGTGAACTTTAGACAACTAGAAAAGAAAGTGATGAGGAGGCTGAAAACACTCTGAGAGGAGTGACCTCCCATGTGCCTGCTGTCAAAGTCAACCCACCCTAAAATATTACATTACTTTTACATGTTCTCGCCTCTGGACTAGAACATACATGGGACTCACAGGCCTGTCCTTTCTCCCATCTAGTCCAGTGAGACTTTTTTTTTCTCACATTTTCAAGAGCAGAATGTGTCATCAGGAAACAAAAATAAAAATCTTTTAGCTGTCTGCCTTTTTAAATATCGGAATATTTATCAATAGAAAGAATGTCAAGGAAACACAAAATTGGCGATTTGTTAGATGGTGTTAGTAAGGAACATAACCATGAAGACACGAGGAGCGTGCCAGTAAAATTTATCTCAGCTGATTTCGAGAAAAACAAAAGGTAAAGGTAAAGCACGGCAGATGTATCTTCAGTGTTAATTGATCTAGTATGTGTCTGGTTTGATTCTCAGAAGCACAAGAGAGAACAAACAGGGAAGAAGCTGGAAGGGATCGAGGTTGAGCTTTCTTATGATTTATCTTTCATTTATGACAAATGACATGAAACAATTCCAACAGCACAGTTAATTTCATGCTGTATCATTGCAGAAAACAAACTACATACAGATTCATAAATGCAAAAAACAAAGATAAAGCAAAAACTTCTGAATTCCAAGAAGGCCCCTCAAGTTTCCCCGTAGCTGATAGAGTCACATGTTATCCTACTTATTAATCAAGCAACAATTTTGTACTTCTGTGAAGAAATGGAATTTCTTCATGGAATTAAGCTTCCAAACAAGGGGGCTTCAAGAAAAAGGAACTAGGGAGTGAGCCTAACCTAACTGTATAAAATCCCATAGAGCAAGAAGTTCCGTCCAGACAGATACAAACCAGAGTTGGGATAGAAAGGGGAGATCAGAAGAGAAGCTCCTGGTTGGCAAGTAGCAGTCGAGAGGATCACATGACACAGGAAGCAAACACCTTCTAAAAGTAAAGGTACTCCCAGCCAAAATCCTGAAAGAAAGAAAAGAATGTGGCATGGTGGGCCCCATCTGCAATCCCAGCACTAGGAAGCTGAAGAGTGATAACTTTCAACTAAACCTGGGCTGCATAGCAAGCTCCAGGTCAGCCTTGCCATAGGGTAAGATCTTTTTGAAAAGAATGAAGAGACAGGCCAGAGAGATGGCTCAGTGTTAAGAGCACTGACTGCTCTTGCAGAAGACCCAGGTTTGAATCTCAGCACCAACACAGCTGCTAAGAATTATCCATAACTTCAGTACCAGGGGATCGGATGCCCTCTTCGTTCTCCACAGGCACTGCACAACAGGGGTGCACTTACACACATGCAGGCATAACATTCATACACATAAAATAAAAATAATAGAAAAACTTAGAATATAAGAAATAGAGACAGGAAGAGGCAGAGAGAAATAATGAGAGACATTGACTGAGAGACACATGGGGAGACAAGAGAGACAGAGAAAGGTACTAAAAGCCCTTAAATAGCAGGATGTATCAGTTCTCCAAGCATGGAAAACTATAGGGACCCAGTAGAACATTCAGAGGTCTGCCTCTAATTAACTACTTCTACTGCTTGCTTCCCACTTCCTGTCAGTTGCTGGCTTCAGTTGCCACCAGGCAAAAGTAGAGAGATGTGCCTGTGGGTCTCAGCTCTCTGAGCACAGGCAGAAACTGTTGCAAAATTGTTATTGTCAATGGATGGGAGAGGGAAGGGGAAGGGGGTTGGAGTATCTCAGCTGTTGCTGCAAAGCTTTGCCCACAGCAGGGAGGTTTCCTGCTGCTTTCCTCAGTATGGCCTGTGTATCCCTGATGAAGTGGGCACCTGGCTATCAGAAGGTAGGCAGCTCCTATCAAGGCCAATAAAAAGGGGTGGGGCAAAGCAGGGTCAGGTCTCCTACTTCCATTACTAGCTTATTCCCTTTTCCCCCGTGTGTACTTACAGGGCATTTGTCTAAGATCAGGTGGATGTAGTCACATGAACTTATACGTGTGCCCTTTGTTCTAACACAATCTGTTGTCATTTTTTGTCACTATCATGCTTGTTTTATTACTATGGTTCTGTAGTGTAGCTTGAAATCCAGTGTGATGAAGCTTCTAGTGGTGTTCTTTGCCCCAGGACTGCTTTGGTTATCCAGGGTCTTTTGTGCTTCCAAAGGAATCTGAGACATTTTTAAAGAACTGGAATTTTGAGAGAATTGCATTGACTATGTAGTAGATTTTGATGGGATGGTTGTTTTCACAATATTAATTCTTGAGATCCATAACTATGGCTGGCTGATCTTTCCATCTTTTAATGTCTTCTTCATTTCCTTTCTCCAAGGTTTTAAAGTTTTTATTACAGAAGTCTATATATATATATATCTTTCTGCTGATTTTTTCCTCAGTATGTTGACTGTTGGTTTATAGAAAGTCTACTGATTTTTAGATGTTAATTTTATGACCCACCTCTTTGTTGCATGTTCTTATCAATTCTAAAGGTTTCCTGGATGAGCGTTTATTGTCACTTATGTATAGGATCATGTCATCTGAAAATAAGGATATTTTGATTTCTTCCTCTATTGATATCTCTTTTATTTGCTTCTCACATCTTATTACTCTAGCTAAGTCTTCTGGTTCTATATTAATAAGCATGGAGAAAGTGGACATCCTTATCTTTTTCATAATATTCTGGCTATTTTACCCTTTATTATGTTGAGGTATATTCCTTATCGTGTGAGGAATTTTATCATGAAAAGTGATAGATTTCTATCAAAATCTTTTTCTGTATGCAGGACAACCATGTGATTTCTTTCCTGGTACCAGATATTAATTCCTTTTTCTGGACAGGACCTTAAATCTAATCACAAAGTGTTTCAGTTACTACTGGACTATTCATGCCACTGTTGCACCACTGGGAATATCTTGCCAAGGTATTCATTACTGTAGCCTACAGAGTTCACAGTTGGGTAACTCTGTTGAATGCTTTTCTTCCCCAGTAACATAAACAGAACTTTGCGACACTTTGAAAGCTAGGCAGCAATGATGAAGCTTCCAAGTCAATATCAGCTTGATTTACTCATGTCCTTTGACTCAAATATGTGGTATAGAATTTTACTGGCAAATTATGGGCGGTAACTAAAAGCATTGGTAATATCCTGTAATGTTTGGGGGGACTACGGGACCCCACTGACCAACAACTCAAAAAGAGGTAAGATATACCTGGCACTGGGCTTTTTGTTTAATAGATGTTGGTGTCTTGGACTGGCATTATATCCCTGTTATAAGGTAGCTCCATTAAACTACTTTTATATGTGTACATGTGGACTGGACCTTAGAAATCTTCTGCAGTAGGAGGTTTTAATGGGGCTTTTTCAAAAGGCGTTTGGTGTTAATTATCTTTCCGCATAATGCCTTCTCTAACCTACCTGTCCATCTTTCACCTCATTTAAAATTTCCTGATCCATTATTCCCCTTTCCACCTTCATGGCACCTGTTTTCTAATCCCACTTCCTTGAAAACATCCCATGACCTTACTAGTTTTCTGACTTCTGTGGGTACTCCGATTTAAACACAGTTATCTAAAGACTCCAAATCTCTCATCCACATATGGGAAAGAACTTGTAGCATTTGTGCCTCTGTGCCTGGATTGCCTCTTTCAATACAATTATTTCCATCTCTATCCACTTGTTTGTGAATTTCATGACTTCATTTTTCAGTTGAATAATAATTTGCTGTGTGTGTACCATGTTTTCACCTATTCATTTGTTCATGGACGTCTAGGCTGTTTCCATTTTTGAACTATTGTGAATAGAGCAGCAGTGAACATGCATGAGCAAGTATTTCTTTGGTAGAATAGTAGAGTCGTTTGAGAAGATACCCAGGAGTGATATAACTGAATCATACGGTAGATCTATTTCTAGTTTTTTGAGGCCCTCCATACTGATTTCCATAGTGAATGCACCAGTTTGCACTTCCATCAACAGAAAGTAAGGGTTCCCCTTTCCCTCACACCATGCCAACATTTGTTGTCATTTTTTTTTTTTTTTTGGTTTATATTGGCCATTCTGATTGGAGTAAGATGAACTCTCAATGCAGCTTTAATTTGACTTTCTGTCATAGCTAAGTATGCTGAACATTAAAAAAAAATTTCTCAGCCATTTGTATTTCTTCTTTTGAGAACTCTCTGTAATTCCATGCCCAATTCTTTAATCGGTTTGTTTATTTTCTCGATGTTTAGGTTGTTTTAAAGTATTTTTTATTATTTTTATTCTTTGTGTATGTGTGTATTGCCTGTATGTAGGTAAGTGCACCATGTTGTGCAATGCCTGCGGAGGACAGAAGACGCTGTCAGATCCCCTGGAACTAGGGTTACAAGACAGTCGTTAGCTGCCATGTGGGTGCTGGGATTCAAACCTGGGTCTTCTGCAAGAGCAGCCAGTGTTCTTAACTGCTGAGTCATCTCTCCCTCCCGGTGTTCTTTTATAGTTCTTTTATAGTTCTCTATATATTCTAAAATGTTCCCTAATCCTAACGATTCCTTTCTACCTGCTTACTAATTCCCAGGTGTCTAAGGTACATCATTAAATTATTTACAATAACTTTGATTTCTTAATGTATACACTTAAAGCTATCTATGGCTACTTTCATTGTATCTTACAACTTTTAGCAAGTTTTCTTATAATTTTCATTTGATTCTAGGAAATTTCATTTTTCTTGATTTCTTCAAGGACCTATTTATCATTCAGTAGAGTTTTGTGCATTCCCTATGGGTTTGCGTGTGATGTAGGATTTTTTTTTTTTTTTTGCTATTGATTGTTAGTGTTAATACTTTGTGATCTGATAGGATGAAATGAATTGTTTCTTCGCATACTTGTTAAGATTTGCTTTGTTCACCAATACACGATTCATTTTAGGAAAGTTCCACGGGCTGTTGAGAAAATGTGTATTCTGTAGTATGTGGATGGAAGTTTCCCTAGGTATTTGTTAACTTCGTTTGATCCATGATGACATTGATTCCGATATTTCTCCATGCTTTTGTTGGGACAACATGTCAATTGATGATAATGATATATTGATGTCTCTCACTACTATTTTACCAGGGTTAATTTGTTACTTTACATCTTGTGATATGCATTTTATGAAGCTTGGTATGCCTGTATTTTGAACCTATATGCTTACAGTCCTAATGTTACCTTGATGGATTGCTCCCTCAGTTGGTACTAAATGAATGCTTTTAGCTCTCATGACTGGTTTTGTTTTGAACTGCATTTTGTCCGCTCTTAAAGCAGCAACACTTGGTTGTCTCCTTGTTCCACTTGCTTAGAACACCCAAAAGTGGTTTTATGGTATTTGTTTTTAGGAAGCAACATATAAGCGGTTCCTGATTTTTGATTCAGTTGACTAATTTGTGTCTTTCAATGGGGAAATGGAGAGTTCCTACTAAAAGACACATAGGAATTTCTGTCCTTCTGCTGTTTTCTAGAGCTTAGTGTTTTCCTTTCCTATTTTCCTTGACTGTTGTACTTGTGTGGTTTATTCTTTCCTATGGCATCCTAAATGTATTTGTTTTTCTCTTCGGTCCAATATATTCATTCAAGTATTTTCGATACAACTGGATAGCCTTTTTAAAAGTATTTTATGTTATATTTTTTGTATATGTATGCATGTATTGCCTGCATGTAGGTAAGTGCACCTGTGTCCTTCAATGCCCTCAGAGAACAGAGGAGACTGTTGGATCCCCTGAAACTGGAGTTACAGACAGTTGTTAGCTATCATGTGGGTGCTGGGATTTGAACCTGGGTCTTCTGCAAGAACAGTCAGTGTTCTTAACTGCTGAGCCACCTCTCCAGCCCCATACAACTGGATATCCTTATCACGGAAGGTTTTTGTTTCTCTGTCAATTATGATAGCATTGTTGATTATAGTACCCTGGTTTGGGCTTTCATAACTTGAAATACATCTTCTAGCTTTTGAAATTTCTTTTAAATAATCTGGTACTATTCATACAAACCTGCTTTTATTTATGCTTTGATGATTCTCTTTTGCAACTTTCAATATACTTTCTTTGTTCTATATTTAGAGTTTTAATTTTAATATGATGAAGGGATGTTATTCTGTGGTCATGTTTGTGTGCGTCATAAATACCTCCTGTATCTTAATTGGCATCTCTTTCCGTAAAGCTGGGATATTTACTGTTATTAATCCTTTGAAAAGATTTTATATACTTTTAAAATAAGCTTCTCCTCCTGCGTTCATGACCCATAGATACAGTATTCTGATAGTGTTACATATATCTTTAAATTCCAACTCATGTATTATTATTTTCATTGTCCTTGTGGGATTCTCCCTTCTCCATCTCCTTCTCTTGATGTTCAGATAGTAGGTCCTCTCACTGATCCATCTGATTGATGAAACTGTCGTCTGAGCTTTTTCCTTGGTATAGTCATTTGGTTGCTTCAGAGGTAGATGAGCTATAGGGAAAGCTACGGTAGAGAACATACCATAATAGACTAATTGGAGAAACATACCGAAAAATCATAACACCTAACTGAACACTGTGCAAATCCAAAGGAAAGCTATTGTGAGACATTTTCAAGAGTGGAGATTAAGTGGGATTTAGATGCAGTAATGAGGTGTGCAGTTTGCAAAATATTCCAGAGCCCTGGAGCTCAGGGTGTCTGGTGCAATATCTACATTATACTCAGAGAAGAATATGAAGTGAAAAAGCAAGTACAGATTCTGAATAATCCCACTATACAAAAGCCACACTAGCCAATTAATTAACAACTGTGGTCCCTTTGACTCCAGTAACTCTGAGAGGATAAACAAACAACGGGGTATGTTGTATGTCCAGATTATAGTTACTAAGATTAGGTGTGGGAGGGATGTAGGGTGAGTGAGGTTAGGGACAATATTAGATTAAATTTGAATAGACAAAAGCTCAAGTGGGAAATGTAACGTGGGAGGGGAAAGTTGAATGCGATTAGGGCCCGTGGATTTTATATGCTGTTAGAGCTATGAAGGTTATAATCAGTAAGTTAAAAGGGGAGAGAATAGGGATGAGAGAAAGAATATGAGATGTGGCTGAAAAGTATAGCAGAAAGTCCCTAACAGTGGACTGGATAGAGAAGCGTGCAGAAAAATCCTGAAACCTAACTGAGTCATGTATCAACAAAAGCAAAGGAGAAATAATAGAAACAGAAAGAAAAGAAATACAGAGTGTGAGGTTCTGGTAGAGTTGTGCTGCGTTGAGAGAGGACGTTCTCAGATTCCTCTGGCTCTAAGGCAAGGTTCCCTTTGTGCTGGGGTGAAGAGGGGAGAATGGGCGTCCTCAGCCCCTTGTTTGGTGTGGTTGCAGCATGCACAGAAAGACTGATTATAAGCTCATTCTTGGTAGTTTCCTCAGACGCCTGCACTCCTGTTGACCTCTTCTGATTCTGCAGGTTAGTGTATGTAAGGAGCAGACCTTCCCACAGTTTCTACTGTTCTTGCTGGCACAGCTTGATCCCATTCTGATAGAGGGTGCAAATGTGAGAGGCTTTATGATTGGACACTGATTCTCAGCACGCCCCTCTGCTAACCTTCGTAGATCGCCCCTGCTTTGTTAGGTTCATTTGCAGACTTGGTATCTTGTAGAAAATAGCTTATTGTATATTATCTTGTTTTCTTTTACTGAGTTACAGTGGTAGGGCTTCTGATCCACCATCTTAACCAGAAGTCTAGTACCTCTTTAACATGCAGATTTCCTTCCCTTTGACTACGTACTCAGCAGTGGCTTTGCTGCTTATATGATACTTTCATTTTTAACTATTTTGAGGACTATACAACTGTTTTCTATAATGGCCATTCTCATTTACTTTTTGATTGGAAGAGAATGACATTTGCTTTTTCTTAATAATCTCAACAGAAAGATTTCTTTTTTTCAGTAATACACATTGTGACATACACAGAGTTATCATGTAATGTCCCTTTTATTAAGATCATTAATGTTCAGCATGCTTTTTATTACGCCTGTTAGTCATTTGTGTATCTACTGAAGGAAGTGTTATTCAAAAGCTTTCACCATTTAAAAAGAAGGTTTTGTTTTTTTTTTTAATTCTTGAGTTCTTTCTGTTCTTTGCATAGTTCAGACAGTAAACTTATCTGACATAGATGACTATGCATGAAATACAAACTTATCTAACTCTGGTTAAACAGAGTTCAACCACAATACCAGTTACATGAAACAGATTTTCTACTTGCCAATAGGCATTAAAGGAAAACAGAGGCTTGAAGTCCATTGTGAATGAATTCTCAGGACTTCAGGAAAACCTGGAGAAATAGAATCATGACTTCAGATGCCTCACTTGCACCTCATCTAAAGAATCCTATAAAACATCTTGTATAGCATTCTCCGGGAAAATAGGAGGTGTTGAACTAAAGCACTAAAGTGCCTGATGTTTATAAGGAGGATCACAAGAATCCCAATCTGCTATGAACAATTTCCCTTCTCTCAAAATATCGTAATATTAGTGAATTTCAAGCAAAAAGATGTGAATGGCTGGGGTTGTAGCTCAGTGGTTGCATAATTGTTACGTTAGTTGCTTTTCTGTTTCTGTGATAAAATACCATATCCAAAAATAACTTATTTTGGCTTCTGGTTCCAGAGGGAGAGCCATACGGTGGGATAGCACGGCTACAGGGAGCAGGAGCAGAAAGCTAAGACATCGTGACGTCAGAACTGCCTCTACAGGAAGCAGAGCAAAGGAACTACAAGTGGAGTGAGTCCCTAAATTCTGAAAGTCTTCCCCCAGTGATCTTCCCCCAATGATGTACTTTCCAACAAAATGTCACATCCCAAGAATTCCACAATCTCCCCAAATAGTGCCACCAACTGGGGACAAGTGTTCAAATACCTAAGCCTATTGAGGACATATCTCACTGAAACCATTGCATTTACCTAGTACCCACAAAGCCCTATAACCAATATCTAGTACCATATTAAATAAATACATACATACCACAGACACTTATACATGCACGTACACACACACACACACACACACACACACACACACACACACAACTCCCCAAATCCAACTGGGGACAAGTGCTCAAATACCTAAGCCTATTGAGGACATATCTCACTGAAACCATTGCATTTACCTAGTACCCACAAAGCCCTATAACCAATATCTAGTACCATATTAAATAAAAAATAAAT
>NW_008330327.1:1921707-1935736 GCF_000622305.1 Nannospalax galili
CATAGGACCAGGTGTGGTGGCACATGCCTTTAATCCCAGCTCTTGGGAGGAAGAGGCAGGTGAATTTTTGTGAGTTCAAGACCATCTTGGTCTACATAGCAAGTTCCAGCCCAGTCAGTGGTATATAGTGAGACCCCATCTCAAACAACAAAAGCAGCATATGGGACTGGGGAAATGGCTTAGTCAGTAAACTGCTTGGCATTTGAGCATAAAGACTTAAGTTCAGATCCCCAGCATCCATGTAAAAGCTGGATGTGCAGCATAAGTCTATAATTCCAGTGCATCGGAGGCAGGCAGAACAGATAGATCCTGGAGCTTGCTGGCCAGTCAGTATAGCTGAGCTAGGAAGATCCAGGTTCAGTGAGAGACCTGTCTCAAAAAATAAGATGGAGAGTGACTGAGGAAGACACCCAGTGTCAAACTCTGGCCTCTAAACACACACACAGACACTTATACATGCACGTACACACACACACACACACACACACACACACACACACACACACAAATACGTGGAGAAATGAGTTTGTAAAGACAACCCAAAGAACAGTCTTCAGTTCATCAATTCTCATGTGCTATTAACCGTCACAGATTTGGAGGTGAAGGATTGCAACAGCAGATTGATGTAACCCATTAACTGATACAATCTCAATGATATATAATTTACCTATATCAAGAATACATTTCATTAGGCTCAGGATAACTGCTGTTGCAAGCAGGATGATCTGTCCTTTCTGTTATAGTGACCTAACTCCAGATCCCAAAATTCAATGTGAGCAGTTGCCAAAGAGGTCAAAGTAGGCTCCTTCATGTATGCTCATGAGAAGGCAACATGCAAGCTTCCAGATCTCCTTTACCTGAGTTTTGACAATATCTGAAATTTTGTTCCTGTTTTGGCAATAGCACATCCCTCCCTATGCTGATAAAACAATGCTTAAAACAATTTCATTGTCCAAAACAAACATCATGAGTGAGGAGAAGAATGTCTCTGGGCTGCCAAGGCAATGCCACTGGTAGGAAACAATGCCTCTCATGGCCAGGGTGGGTTTCTTAATATTTTTCATGAACACTGACCCTATTGTATGGTGACAAATGTCTGAGGAATGATATAAACTCAGAATCACTTAGTGCTCTGACAGATGCCCAGTAAGCACAGTAAACAGCTTCAGGCTGCTGACCCAAAAATATACCTCATCTTGGTGGGATGACATACTAGAGTTTCTCTAGCACACAGCAGGGAGACCCAGCTACTATCCTGATTTCTAACACCACCCTCCAGTCCCATACCTGAGTCAAGTTGTTCCTGGATATCCCACAGGGAACAATGTAGCTCTTGTGTGTAAACAGTAACTCATTCCAAATTCATTGTTCAATGACAAGTCCATGAGGGTGGTAGTATAGGTATTTAGCAGCCAAGTTGTAATTTAGTTACATGGTGTTAGAGTCCAGGTCTGCAGATAACCCTCTCCCAGTGTAAAAACGCCTCACAAGACAGGCCATGAGGGGCCCCCTTGCAAAACAGGAACTGGCCAGATGGCTACTTTTAGAGCTGTCTCAGTACAAAGTTGTTCCCCAGATAATTTTGAAAGATAAACAGGTTCCTGCACCCAGACCCAATGATATAAGAGTGTCTCAGTTCAAGCTAATTCCCTTGAAACCAAAGATTATTTTTGCTGCCTTCCACATCCCCTAACCCCCCTATGAGAACTTCCTCAGCAGTCAGAAGGCTGCTGGTTGCCTTTCTCTCCCCAGCTGAGCGGTCAGACACCAGCAATCCTAAGAAATCAACTTTGCTTTACTGGAGTCCTATGTTTCCTGTGGCTATTCCGTGCCTGGCTTTTATCTAACACATGGAATCATTTGTTCCTCTTAAAATATTTTTCATTTGCTCTCTTCTAAGCAATGTAGGTCTCATTTTTATTATTGGTGCTGGGATATTCTATCAATATTGCCAAAAGAAACTGATGCTTCACCACATTAGCCTTCACAGGTTTTACTACTTGTAGTTGTGATATTTGCCTGTCTAGCTACTCTTATGGGATGAGCACTATCTTTTCCTCAGTAATCCATAGCTCAGGTATGTCATGCAGCTGTGACGTTAGCCATTCTCCTGTGTTTTACTACTAGCAACACGAGAGACTGTCTATGTTTTGTGGCATAATGAGATGTTTGATAACAAACACAACACTTCATCAGGTTGACTATGATAACCACAGCTGGATGGAAACTAACTAATGTGTTCAGTCCCTAATGCCACATCCTTGTAAAACTCATGACATTTTAGTGATCCACTATAGGCCTAGGTATTCCTACCAACTGATAGAAGTTTATGCTGCTGTTTTAATTATCCGGTCATTCTGCCCTAGTCCTATACTACTATCTGTCTGTGAGTACCTGTAGCTCTGATTGCTCGAACCAGACCTTTCCTCCTTATTGGTTCAATCATGTACTGTATAAGCAAGACATACCTGGTAGTATTACCCAACCAACGGGAAGGATGACATCTCTAGCACCTCTGCTGCAACCTTACTATCCTGGAACTCCTTGTTCTCATCATGAGAAATAGTAGAAGGATCAGTTCGAGGTTAGGATTAGTTGGCCTTGTAGGAGATTTCTTGTGTACCTGACATAGGAACCAAAGTACTGCCAAGTAAGAATGGGGAAAAAAGATTAGGAAAACTGATATTAGGGTGTCTAATCACAACATATTCTGGAAGCTCTATGATCCACCTGAGTCCCACCAGACTGGGGGTGGGGTGATGGGATGGCCTCCAGGGTTCAGGCTACTGAACTCCCAGTACCTCCCACTGTTCTTGTCAGTGGGCTTGAGAATCTGGAAGGAGCACCTGAGAGTCTTGTCAGAGGTGGGGTGATGGGATGGCCTCCAGGGTTCAGGCTACTGAACTCCCGGTACCTCCCATTGTTCTTGTCAGTGGGCTTGAGAATCTGGAAGGAGCACCTGAGAGTCTTGTCCATGCTCATCATGGCGCCGGCATTGTCAACTTTGCCACAGTAGTTAGGAGCCGAGAAGAGTGTCAGCAGCTGCCGCTTGGCAAAGAACTCATAGCCATCTTCTAACACCTGATGTGCCCTGCAGATGAGGTCCAAGTCATGCTTCTGCAGGAACTTAGCCACTGCCTCGCCCCAAGGGTAAAGGAGACTCCACGATCATTCTCGCCCCAGCCTTGTGATGTTTTGAATCTGCTCCATGGACTGCAGGTCTGGAGACAGACCTCCATAGCAGCAGCAGATCGTCTCATCCACGATGGCTGCAATAGGCAGGTAGTTGAAGCAGTAGGTGAAGGTTTTCCACAGCTTGATGTTGTAGCGTCTCTTGCACACATCATAGAAACCATGGATGCGGTTGATGCTGGCACACTCGTGGTTCCTATAGAGCAGGAAGAAATTCTGAGAGTACTTGATCTTATAGGCCAGCAGCAGACAGATGGTTTCCAAAGACTGCTTATCCGATCCACATAGTCCCCCAAGAAGAGGTAGTTGCTCTCTAGAGGGAAGCCACCGTACTCAGCCGCAGAAGGTCGCAGTACTGGCCATGGATGTTACCACAGATCTTGAGGGGTGCCTCCAGCTCCAGAAGAATGGGCTGGCTCAGGAAAATCTCCCGTGGTTTGAGGCACAGACCACGGATCTCGTTCTTGGTCAGCTGCACATTCTTTCCAGGCCGCGAGCCCTGCACTTCCAGTGGGCAGCCGAGATCAAGTCCAGGTTGAGCTTCTGGCTGTCCGACATGGCAGCTCCGCTGCTCCAGTCCAGCAGCTCCAGGCCTGCTTTTACCTCCCGCCCTCCTTCCCGCCTACATGTAGGTAGGTGGACCCATGTCATTCAATGTCCATGGAGGTCAGAGGAGGGCACTGGATTCCCTGGAACTGGAGTTACAGACGATTGTGAGCCACCATGTGGGTGCTGGGAATCAAACCCAGGTCCTCTGTAAAATCAGCCAGTGCTCTTAACCACTGAGCTCTCTCTGGCCCCTCAACATTTCTTTAAATAAAGTATTTTGTATGACCCTTCTGCTAGAGTACAGTGTATATTATTCGTAGTGTCTGTATCAGTTATCGTTTGTAGCTGTAGGAAATAGCATGACCAAAAGTGACTTCTAGAAGAAAGATTTTATTTTGGCTTATGTTTCCAGAGGAAGAATTAATCCATAATGGCAGGTGAAGTGTGGCAGGAGCCAGGCCAGGAAGCTGAGAGATCACATCTCCATTCACAAGCCAAAAGCAGTGAGAACAAACTACAAATGGATTGAGGCTCTAAACCTACAAAGCCCCCAACCAATGACACATTTCCTCAAGCTAGGGTCCAGCTCCCAAGGGTTTCTATAACTGTCCCACACAGTGCCACGAACTGAGGACCAGATGTTCAAATATGACAGCATATGGGGGGCATAGCTCATTTAAACCAACGTATATTCTCTTGTTTATAGGAGCACTTCACCAAATGCTATTGATAACCTTTCCTCCTTGGCTATGTGAGTCATATGTTCCATTGTTGTGGAACTCTGTCCTCTGACTAATGGCATCCTGGTATCAGAGCAATTGTGATACAAACACTAGATGCCTACCAGATTGGGTCCACTACTTTCCCTCATAAAAGAAGAACACAGCCCAAAAGAGTCTGCTTTTCTTTGTACAGCTTTCTTATAACCATATCATTTCAGTAGGCAAGTTTGTCAGTCCTTTAGTAAAGATAATATCAGGAGGAGCCAGGATATCCCATCAGGATGTATGTGATAGACCCTGGTCAATTTTTATGGATAACAGAGAGTCTCTGGAATGCGGGTATGGCGGGAGCTTTTTGTTTGCATGGTTATTTGTAGTTGTTGTTTTGTCAAAGTCTGACTCTGTGTCTCAGGTTAGCTTTGAACTCGTAAATATTTTCCTACTGAATGTCGGCATTACAGGCACATGCCAACCATGCCCAGTCTAGCTCCAATCTGGAATACACTATTTCCATTTGATATTGAGCTGCACTGACCATGTTCAGTGTGCAAATACCAAAGTGGAGAATGGTAGTTCAGGTCACTGTGTCACATGTGGGGCATTAGCCAAAGATGTTCCGTCTCTCCCAGAGCCCAACAGAAATCAAGGGGTTGTTCTTCAAAAGTCTTACCTGGCAGCTGTGTCAAGGTAATTCCTATGTCCAAAATCCAAGAGGCTAATGTACAGAGCCATTGGCCTCCATAGGAAACCACAGCCTTTGCCTCATCTCTACCTGCACTATATCCCAGAGCATTGGGCTCTCCAATGTCACTTGTCAAACATACACCAGCCAAGCTGCATAAGACTTCCTTGTTCTGTTTTTAAGTCTTTTGTTTTCTGAGTTTTCAGTACTGCAAAAGCTTCCCCTTAGATACTTTAGGAGTGATCTGAGTATCTACTTTTTAAATTTATTACTTTTATTTTCTGTGTATGTATGTATTGCCTGCATGTAGGTAAGTGCACCTGTGTCGTGCAATGCCCATGGAGGACAGTAGAGGACTTCAGATCCCCTGGAACTGGAGTTGTGGACAGTTGTTAGCTGCCATGTGGGTGCTGGCATTTGAACTCGGGTCTTTTGCAAAACAACCAGTGTTTTTAACCATTGAGCCATCTCTCTAGCCCCTGAGCATCTATTTTTATTCTTTGTTGACTTGGGGTTTCAGGGTACTGAATTATAGAGCTCTTAGTCTATAAGAATTAAAAGCCCCTTAAGTGTTGCAAAATCAGGGAATCATGACTTGCCTTCATTTCCATAGCCTACATTGCCAGTTTATTTACACCCACCATTCCTACTTCCCATAAATCATCCATGTTTGTCTAGCTTCTTTGGCCTATCTGATTTCCCAATCCTGAGCTCTGTGTTGAGGTGTGTGACCTCTTTTGTCTTGCCATGAAGTTGTTATACGATGAGAATAATGACTTTGTGACTCAGCTTTGTGCAATGACTACAAACTTTTCTGAATCCAGGAAAAAGAACATTTTCGTGTGCAGTAAAATTCATGAAGCAAGCCGGGCATGGTGGTGCTCGCCTTTAATCCCAGCACTCGGGAGGCAGAGGCAGGCAGATCTCTGTGAGTTCAAGGCCAGTCTGGTCTGCATAGGGAGTTCCAGGCCAGCTGGGGCTACAGGGAGACCCTTTCTCAAAAAGACCAAAAAAAATCTTATAAAAGGGGCTTGAGAGATGGCTCAGCAGTTAAGAACACTGTTCTTGGGTCTTGTCAAGTCCAGAGAGCAGTATTTCACCCTTTTCCTCTCCAGTCTTTCTGCCTCTACTGCCTCAACGATCCCTGAGCCTTGAGGAGAGGGTGTGTAATATGCACTTCAGATTTATGACTGAGCACTCCACAAACATTATGCCCTACACATTATATATGCCCTACACATACTATATGCATTTAGCAGAATCATAGTAATAGGTTCAAAGATCAGGCCTGTGAGCCCCCAACCATAGGTTATAGACCATATTCACAACAGCATGGATGTTTTTCTTCCTGTGCAGAAGGCCTTAAATCTGATCTGAATGCATTTGGTTACCCCCATAACATTTGTACCACTAGCATACACGTAAGGATATCTATGAGCCCTTTATATCCTAAGACATAACTTTTTCCTCCACATTTTTCAAGATTGGTCACCCTCTGCTAATGAAAACTTTTTCATGTGCAAAATTTCAGAATAATTGGCAATTTATGAAAAATATTTCATGTCCAGAAAATTAAGTTATATAAGAAAAATCAATGACCTATAGTAACAGACACTAGAAAATGGTTCAGGGTTCTGATCCTTTTTCTATTAGGGAATTTTTTGAGCCTGAGCTAATTACTGAAAATATACAATAAAGATTTGTGATCCAATCATGAACAGAAAAATGCATAAATGCTTCAGTTTTCTGGAGATTTCTTTGCACAAGATGTGAAAGAACAAGTATTTATTGTACATCACCTATGCATATGATTTGAATGATTAACAGTTAATTCAAGCAAACTTTCATCAGTTCTGGTTTAAGATAGCTTGATCAATGACTTCTCGTTTATAAGTGAAACAAGTAAAGGATTGCTGAAGGATGTCCTATTTTCACACGTATCATGAGAGAAGCAACAGAAAGGAGACCTATTAATCAACCTTTTCAGATTATTGCTGTGTTAAGTATATAACATGTCAAAATATAACCTTCAATTGCTTTACTACATATACTGTTGATTTACAGATTTTTCTCTAACCAACTAATATACTTATCTCTTATTCTGAGTCCGAGATTTAAAAACAATGGTGCTGTGGTGAATGACAGGGCTCCGTGAATTCCTTCCTCTATGTGGTCATGAGTGACTGGAACCCCAGCATTTCTAAGCCGTTTGACATAAATAAGTCCATCATCTCTTAGGATATCATGTTCACAAGTGAGGACATAGGTTAATGGCAAATTCTGTAACTGGGAGTCACTAGCTAGCAAAGGTGATATCCTATTATGCGGAAATTTTGGATAGGAAGAATTCAGTTTTCCAAGAATCGGTTCAGTGTAAACATGGTTCTTTTTGTACTTCTCAGGGAGGAAGACACTCCAGTTAACAAACTTGAACAGATGTCTTGAGTCTTGAGGCATGTGCTCATTTCTCAGTGCTGCCCGTCGCAGCTCTTTGTCTTTAGTCAGATACAGGGATGCCAAATTGATTGCCACCTCCTTTGAGAGGAAAGGGCCATGTTCATACTCTCGATAAGATGGTGTGAGGGTATCAATGAATTGCAGGCCAGGGTATATCAAGGCTTGTGCTTTAATTTTATCCTTGAATTCTGGATCATCCTGTAGCTGAAAATATATAATGAATATGTAAGAGTCAATCTTTGAAACAGGTTCTGATTTTAATGTAACTGGGGTAAATAAATTCATAAAGGTTAAATATTATTTATGGATTATTCTATTTATTCATTGTTTCAGTGACAGGAAAGTGTGTTACTTTCATCTGTGAAGAAATTATGCACACTCTCATGGTCACACACATTTATTCTCACATGACAATCAAACAGCCATGTGATCAGGAGAGTCGTAGTGAAGATGACAGCCTAACTATGTTCAAGACGATTTATTTTAGGAAACTCATTTTTGGCTCTTTGTGACCAATTCTTCTTATCTGTCCAAGGTTGTCCCAGAATATAGCATCCCTCTTCTCAGTCTCCTAAGTGCTCAGGTTATAGTCATGTGTCACCCCCCCCACCCCACCCCCTTTTGCCTAAAAGGATTTTGGACATACAACTAATCTAAATGAGCAGAAACAGTGAATATAATAAAACGCCATGGCAAAAAATAATATTTATGTAATTCAGATGGACTCTTAACATGTTAAAGAAACAACTCTAACATATATTTTTCTCCTCCCCACCCCATCTAACATATATTTTACCTTTAGTCTAAGTAGTGTGATATGATGGAAAATACACAGAATAACTTACCAAAAATCAAAAGAACAGAAACAAATTGTAGAATGTTGTGTAGACTATTTTTTTTACCAGGAATGAGAAATTTCCAGATGTTGCAGCTGTAAAAAGACTCTTTCTTACTTTTTTTCAGTCCTATAGTCTACAGGAGAGTACTTACAATGGCCTTCCTAAAGATAATCATTTAAGTAACACCTGAACTTCCACAGCAGTGCCATGTGGACAAATGTCTCTACCTGCAGCCACTATACAAAGATTTTTAGGATCTAGATAGTGTTAAGTAAGCCCGAAGATGGAAGGGCAAGATAGACAAAATACAGGCAGAGATAATGCTAAAATCCTTTGAAAAAGTCATATGGAAAACTACTACTGTAGAAACATTCTAAAATATACATACGCATATATAATTTAGACAAAGCTACCCTATAATAAAGTAACACTGCCCCTACTAAACACCACAAGTGAACAAATAAAAAGCCCAGTGCCAGAAATGTGCTACTTCTTTTTGGAGTTGTTTGCCAATGACGTCCCATAGACTTCCAAACATCATAGGCTCTTATCTATTACCAATGCTCTTTATTACCCTCCGGAGCTTCATAGTAATGCCCTGTTGCTAAAGAAAGTACATACTTGAATCATTAAACATGGAGAAATCAAGTTGGTACTGACCTGGAAGCTACATCCCTACAAGTTAGCTTTCAAAGTGCTGGAAGCTGCTATGCATGACTCCAAAGGAGAAGAAGAACAATCACTCTTACCACCTCTGAACCCTGTGAGCTATAATAATGACCATCCTGGAAAGACACGCATAGTGGTACCTGAGTGTTAGGAATGTCAAGGGACCAACCAATCACATTTTGACTGCATTTAAGATGAAACCCATACCTGGCAGTTATTGGGACCAAGAATTTATGTCAAAATAGGTCATAGGCCCTAGAGATGAAGAAACCTGCTTCTATTGTTCTGCTGAATGAACATAGTATTAAACTGATTCCTAATGACTCATCACTGTACCCACAGATTAATGCATCTCTAGGTCCTCATCAGAGAAGCTTCTTTTGGCAGGATGATTAACAGAGAGACAGATCAACATGCAGGGAATAAGAATCTGCAGAATTCCCATCCCTAAATGGAACATCTATATTATATCTTCTCCTCTGGCAGTGCGGCAATCATGGTAGAGGATGCATGGGAAGAGTGCAAGTGCCAGAGACAATGGCTGATAACAAGAAAACATGTTTCTGGACACAACATAGCAGGTACACATATGAACTTGCAGAGGTTCCGACTGCATACACAAGATCTGAACAAGTGCAAGCTATACTAAATCCCAGCATGGAGAACAAGGATGAAGTCCCATCTCTAGCTAAGGAGCTGCTGACAATTGATAGTTTCTGGGAGAGGGAGAGTAAATTTTCTTAAGGGTATGGAAAATTACCCTGGTACCAGACCCTTGAAAGGAGTACCACTGCAGTGGGATGGCTAACCACTGTCTCCCCAACTAGGAAATTTTCTGATATTGCAATAAGCTACATAAGGATTACTGTATCTTAAATTTCTTGAGTTATTTCTAGCCTTTTCTTGCAAGCAGTCTTACAGAATTCCAGTAGTCAATCCCAAAGAAATGGAGCGGCAAATGGGGGCAACCAGCAAGCAAAGCTTGTTTGTGGCACCCAGTGTAGCTAGCCAAATGGACTGCACAGAACAGAAGTGGGAAAGAGCAGGTACTGATGGCAGGCAAGAGCAGTGTGGACTCAGATTCAAGCATCAGCCCAGAACAGTGATTGAGCTAACTCTATATAGTGATAGATAGAAGATAGATAGATGATAAATGGAAGATAGATTAGATAAATAGATAGATAGATAGATAGATAGATAGATAGATAGATGATAGACAGATGATTGATAGATAGATGATAGATGATAGATAGATAGATAGATAGATAGATAGATAGATAGATAGATGATAGATAGATAGATGAGAGAGCTCTCTAGGATCTGCCTCTAATCCCTAATCTTTGCTTATTTATCAATTTAATAACATTTGTCACAAATACTGAAATCCTTATATCTGTAAGTTCTCACTTTTATTGTCTATTAATATAGTATCCAGTGTTACCTATCTTATTCCAAGACATGGGCCAGATTTATCCTTCTTCAATGAGCTGAAGGACAAAAATGTTCAAATTTAGTGATTCTACACCAGCTACAATCAACAATCATTAAGTCATCAGTCTGGCAACCATTAGTCCATGTATTTTACTGCACATTAATTTCTCCATATGCACATGTGTGCTTCAACATGTTAAGGCCTGATCAAGATGATGGACTTGCACTGGGGAATGGCTGGGGGCACTGACAACACAGTAGGCAGTTATAGGGATGACAGAGCATATGGGTTCCAGTCGGGGGGAGGGCTAGGGGAGGGTGCCATTTGGGATGAGGGTATAAAGATGATTAACATTGTTTGGGATATTCTGTATGAAATACACACAAAAAATCAATCAAAAAAGAGAATTACTTCCTAAGCTCATAGAGCAATTTATCCCAATTTCAAAAGACCAACATTCATGTTACACCTTAAAAACTATATAATATTTTGTCTTGAGAGTATACGCAGTGTTACATGCAGGTGGTGTCTCTTTAGTCCTTTCACTGGATTTTGAATTGTTTTACTTGTTGCACTGTCTGAAAGATCACAAAATGTATCTACCTATTAGTCTATCTTTGTCTAATTTATTCATCATCTTCCCAAATATCAATAGCAATATAATTTTATGTTGTGTACTTTTTATATCACATAATTCAAATAACCTGCATTTGTTAATATTATATGTATACCATATGCTACATATGGAAGATATATACAAGATGTTGTAGGTGACTTTTTTATATCATATGATATAAAAAAGAAATGGAAAAAATATAAGGATTAATCAACTAATACTTTTTTGAGTTTTCTATACTTTGAATATGGTAAGAGGGTATTATCACTGTAATCAGAAAAAAATAGTATTTGAAAAGATGTTGGACAGGTGTGTTCCTACAATGAACTTTAATAAAGGTTGACTTATTCTATTTGTCCAAGTGCCAAACAAAGTCACAGAGGAAAGACAAGCAGACAGGGACACGAAGAAGTAGTGGTATTAGGGCACATGGAGCATTGAGGGAGGGGCAGAGCTTCTGTAAGATGGGCTTGCATGAGTGTGTTCTTACCTCCTGGACAATCTCATTGCAAGGAAATGATGTATTAAGCTGATGACGTATTCTTTTCAAAATAATTGAAACTAGATTGAAATGTCAAGGTAGAGATGAAATATGACTCTTCCATTGCTCTTTAGACAAACTGAAATTGTTCAATTAATATTTGCTTCATAACTCAGGATATAAAGGAATAATATCTCATTCAAGACCAGGCCTCTTTATTCTGAAATTTCTCAAAGAGTTAGAATTATAATACATGAACATTGTAAGCTTCATATTTCATACAACAGTGATCCTTCCTAATGAAGTGACCAAATTTTAATCTCTAACTCTTTATATAAGCTTTCTGCCAACATTGATTAGATGGATTTGGCTAAAGTTTTGTTTAGTGATGGCATGTTACAAATTATTGTGTTTGCCACCCACCTGGCGCTTGTTGCAAGTCTTACATCCAGAAAGACCTCATGCTTTGTTAAAAAGCTCAGCTACTATAGTCTTAAAATTTTCTAAAATGTCCTCTTCTAACTGTTGTTATACAATTCAAGTCTGAAAGAACAGTGAAACACACCAATGAGCAGACGGCTAGCTGCTTCAGCCTTGCCGGCCTGTCAAAGCCACATAGTTAACATTTCCACAGCGTGCTTCCTTCTGCTCCCTCTGAGGCTTTGCTGTACTCCAAAAGCATTGTGAGTCCACCACAAATGTCTGCCCGTGATCTAGATCCCATAGGTGAAGCTAAGACAGTAGGAGTTCTGAGGCCTCAAGGGGCCCAGCTTTCCACTTGAACCACAAGTTGCTTTAGATGAAGCTGAGCAACCAGTGAACACCATCATACCCTTTCTTTCTCCCTCATTTTACCTCCCTGTGGAACCCACTTACAGTACAAATGAAGACAGCGGGTGGGATGGGGACAACATAGTTCCTTTTACATGCAAACCTTCTTTTCTCTGTAGTAATGAAAGTAGAATCGTTGATGGAAGGTTTATACATGAGCAATGTGATGATTTGTGCTTAGTTCCATTCCTCTACTAAGAACAAAATACATTTGTAACTATAGGTCACACCAGCAATTCTACATCCAAGTTAAAAGTACTTATATTTGGAGCCAGGCGTGGTGGCACACTCCTTTAATCCCAGCACTTGGGAGGCAGAGGCAGGTGGATCTCTGTGAACTCGAGGCCAGCCTGGTCTCCATAGTGAATCCAAGACAGCTGGGGGACCCTGTCTCAAAAAAAAAAAAGTACTTATATTTGCTTTTAAAATGGCCACTGTTGGAGATGGAGAGATGTCTCAGATGTTAAAGCATTCCACATGCAAAGTGTGAGAATCAGAGTTTAGATTTACAGAAAACAATGTAAATGACAGGTTGATACGGCTTCCACCTGTAATTACGGCCTTGGAAGACAGATACAGGGATTTCTAGAGCAAGCTGGCTAGCCAGATTAGCCAAATTGGTGAACTCTGGGCTTGCTTGTGAGATCCTTCCTCAAAAAACATGGTGGAAAAGTGTGAGAATGACTTCTGTTATTGGACATCATCTAGACTAATGAATTAACCCAGAAAATCCATGTGCTCTGTGTCTTGTGACCTTGGCACCTGATCTTCTTTCTTAGACAACCTCAATTTGATACTCCACCCAAAAAGACATGAATAAATGAATGAATGAATGAATGGATGAATGAATGAATGAATGAATGAGGGTATGCTTGAAAGTTAGCATCAAAGCACTAAAAGGTTGCACCCTACCTCCATTGGACATAGTGGAGGTTGGGAAGGAAGACTGACCTTGTATGAATGAGATATTCTAGAACTAGAGATGAAAAGACTGAGTTGTCTGTTTAGATTAGGGTGAAGCCAGGCTTATATTTCCCCAACTGAAGTTGGAGAAACCAATTTGAATAAAATTATGGGTGGAGATGGACTAGGGACACGGTTCCAGGAACAGAGTGCCAACAGGACAGATCCATCAGCCAGTACAGTTCCAGGAGAAAGACAATTCCAAGAGCTGCCTAGGGAAACAATGTCCTCTGAGTTCGGGCTCACTCTTAAAACTACATTTGAGAGTTTGGCTTTGGTGGGGATATGTTATTTTGGTTTTTCATGTTATTATTATCTTTTTTTTCTGATTTTGACATGTGAATTTCTTTTGTAGTTTCTAACTCTTGTGTGATACTCGGGCCTTCAAGTTTAGTTCTGCTTCTTTTTTTTTGAACTTTATGTGTCTTTGTGGTTTACTTTTTGGGTATGAAGAGCTGGTTCATGTAAGCTTCTGGTTCTCTCTTTTGATTTTATATTGTCAAGGCCGGATTGATTTTGTCTTCAGGAATTCCGCGGTGGCCCAATTCCAATGTGGATCAGAAGTTTTCAGACTTTCTCCTTAGGTCTGGAATCTT
>NW_008330327.1:1936824-1962199 GCF_000622305.1 Nannospalax galili
GATTATGAAAAATTTAAGAAATCACAAGAATGGAATATTCAGGAATTGAGAGATACCTTACTCTTAAGGTCATTTGAGGATCTGTTCCTCAGGGGTCACATGGGCTTGGGAGGAGCTCCTGGTTCCTTTCTTTTACCAGTTCCATCTATGTGAAGATAAGTCAAAGGTGCTGCTCAACAATGTCTGGCTCCACTTGGAAGCATGGAGGAAATGTTTCCTCTGAGTTGACCCTCCTCTTTGTCAGGATGGGTGGACTGGTTCAAGTCCACCTCGTGGGGTCTCCATGGCCTCCCTGAACACAAAAGCAAGGTGACTCATCACAGCTATAGGACATTTTGAGAGATGTTCCATAGTCCCCAGGAATTTAGTCCACCTTGGAGGGAAAGAGGCAAAAACTGTCCTTTAAGTCCCTCTGACCAGATTAGTATAGGCCTCAAAGTATGGCTGTTGAACATCCAATAAGGTTATTTCCACAAGTCTAGTATTTTTAATTATCATGTGCTATGTATATAAAGCTTTGGCAAAAGCCCAAATATTCTCAAATAAGCCTTGACTAGATATATATTTTCCCCTTAGAAATTTTAAGATTATGTGTATATTATTTTTGTCTCATCCTTTATATATCAAAACAAACCTACACAGACCTTCATCACTTGCTTAGGCTTTCTCATTCTTTCTATTTTGGAAAATATCTCCATTCCTATATCCTTTTAACATCTTTTACATTCTCATTTTCTTTTTTTAAATAATTATGAGACATAACAGCATTAATAAAAATATTTTCTATCTGTTGTGAGAATTATTTTCCTGGGGATGCTAAGCAATGCTTATTCCCTCTTTAGGTTCTAGTGTCAAGCCAATGTTTGATTAAAGTTTTACTGGTGAACCAATGAATTTACTTAGGTTACTTACTGAGATAACTGAGGGGTTGCTGAGGTGTATGTATGACCTGAGGATGTGCACACTGGAAAACTTTTACTCAACATTGGTCATGCCTTCTCTTCCAAGCTTTCCCCAGATTATATACTTTAGCCTTTCCCAAATCCAAGAGACGATGTGTGATTAGGGACAAATTACATACAGTTGGCTGAGAAGAATGGTTGGAAAATCTGGTGATGGTCCAATGTCCCTGCTTGGCCCTCCTTTAATGAATGAGCATATCCGTCAACAAGCCCAATTGTGACAATGTTTAGTGACCAGGCACAGCTGAAGTTGTGATGATGGTAGTTATTTCATACAGAAGAGACTGCTGTACAGCATCATCTTATTAAAGGACATGGAATTTAAAAGGATTTGGTGCTAGGATCCACATATGAGGGAGAACATATGTCATTTGTTTTTCTGAGTCTGTGTTACTTCAATTAGTATAACAGTTTCTAGTTCCATCCATTTACCTGCAAATTTCAGTATTTCATCTTTCTTTGCTGCTAAACAGAACTCCATTGTGTAAATATACCACATTTTCATTATCCACTCGTCAGTTGAGGGACACTTAGGTTGCTTCCATCTCAGCTATTATGTAAAGAGCAGCAACAAACATGGTGGTACAAGTGTCTCTACAATAGGATGGGTCCTTTGGGTATATGCCAAGGAATGGTATAATTTATAATAGGTTAAATTAATGTACATTAAGTGATTTTTTCAGATTTTTAAAACTAAAACTTCTTTAAAAGAACCATTTTATTGATTTTGAGAATTTTTATAATATATTTTTAACATATTCAGGACCCTTCTCCACATCCTCTCAAATTCCCCACCTTCCTACTGCCCACACTGTGACATCTATATTTTTAAGCCCTATGGTGTCCAGTTTGTGTTCCCTAAAGTTCTTAAATGTGGGTCCATCCCCTGGAATGTGGTCACAACCTTAAAGAAAACTGACTCTCCCTCTCCCAGAAGCTCTCATTTCCAGTAGTTGAATAGCTTGGACTGGGCTCCGTACCCCACTCCCCATCCTCCATGCTGGGATTTTATCTGGCTTGGGCTTGCACAGGTCTTCTGTATGCTGTCACAAACACTTAGATTTCTGTGTGCAGCTGCCCAGATGAGTTCAGAAAACACTCTTTTCTTGTCATCTACCACCTCTATGTCTTACAATCATTCTGGGCCCATTTTCGAGATGCTTTCTTAGACTTTTACAGAGGTTGTGATATAAATGTCCTATTTAGCTTTGAGTTTTAATATGAAGATGCTTTTCTCTCTCATCAGAGTATTGATTCCTCTACACAACCAGGTCATGTAGCTTAATGTTATTATGACACTCTATCAAGTTACCTATTGTGATAGCTAATAGTCTTTGTCAATGTGACTTGATTTAGAATCACCTGAGAGATTAAAGCAAACCTCTCTCTTCTCCTCTCTCTCTCTCTCCTCTCTCTCTCTCTCTCTCTCTCTCTCTCTCTCTCTATTTGTGTGTATGTGTGTGTGTGTGTGTGTATATACACTTTTCAGAAAGTATTAACTAAGGAGCAAAGATCCATCCTGAATATTGATGACACCTCCCAGGGGTTTAGAACTTCACTGAATAGAAAGGAGATATGAGGCAGAGTATAAGCAACTGTCTCTCTCTGCTTCTTGGTCTGGAAAGACGTGAGAAACAGTCTCACACTCCTGCTCCCACAGTGATAAGCTTATCCCACTTCCGTTCCTCCTTTTGCCTTCTCAAACCATAAGGTCTTATAACCTCTGTCTCCATTAAATAGCTTCTTGTCATGTGTTTAATCACAAAGAGAAGAAAATAAGTAATGTGCATCAGTTATAGTGATTCAAAAATCTTGACGGATTTTAGAATTTATGTATGGAAAATGAACAACAACTATAAAATCTATCATATTGAATAGTAGTTCACAGACATTGTTGTATATTTTTCTTAATATTAGTGGGATAAGCAGGGCTCCATGTTGGAAACCTGGAATTCCAGGTACATGGTATGGTAAGGTTGGAGGATCTCAAGTTTATGGCCTAAATAGACTATAGAGCAAGATCAAGGTCAGCCTGTTCTTATCAAGAGCATGTCTCAAAAGAAGTTTTAAATGAGATGCTTGCATAGCTCAGTAAACATTTTCCTAGCAATCACAGAGTCCTAGATTCAATGCCTAGTGTTCTGGTAAGTTTTCTGTTGCTGTGATAAACACCAGAACCAAAGAGCAATTTGGGCAGTGGGGAGGATATTCACCGTAGAGTTTACAGTCCATCTTTAAGGGAAACTAGGGCAAGAGCTCAAGGTAAGAACCTGGAGGTAGAAGCTAAGGCAGAGACCACAGAGGAAGCTTCTTACAGGCTTGCTCCTCTGACTGGTGCTCAGCCTGCCTTCTTATACAACTCAGGACCACCTGCCCAGGGTGGCACTGCCCACCATGGACTCCACATCACTCAACAATCAAGAAAATGCCTCACAGACATTCCCACAGGCCAATTCCATAGAGAAAATTCCCCAATTGAGGCTCCCTCTTCCCAGCTCTGTCAAGTTGACAACCAAAGCCAACCATAATGCTTATTTTTAATTAATTTATTTATTTTTATTTATTTATTTAATGTGTATGAGTATATTGCCTTGCGTGTATGTAAGTGCACCTGTGTTGGTCAATGCCCAGGAAAGTCCGAAGAGGGCTTTGGATTCCCTGGAACTGGAGTTATAGACAGTTGTTAGCTGCCTTGTGGGTGCTGAGAATTGAGCCCCCAGTGCTCTTAATTGCTGAGTCATCTCTCCAGACTTGATACCTACTATTTTAAAAAGTAGGAAAATAAAAGCTTTCTCTAGAATTACCTAATAAAAGCCACATCTAAAGCGAATACCATGCAAAAGGAAGACAAATGTGTTTATTTTACATTTCTCAGACAATACAAAAGTAATACAAAAATTGACACTGAAACATTGAGTGTTAGAACTAAAGTGTGTAGATTTCAAATATGTATAAGATAGATAACATACCATTTGAGTCAGTATTGCCACCAATGTACCCCCAGAGCTGTCTCCTGAAATACAGATGCGAGTGGGATCCACTCCATATTTTGCAAGAATTTTATCCTGGAGAAAGATCTTGACCACCGAAACACAGTCATCGATGGCAGCAGGGAATTGATGCTGAGGAGCAAGTCTGTAGCTTTGTGGGAAAATCAAACAAAACAGCAGAAAAGCACAAACCGCATGTTATTAAATACTGATCTTAAATACATCTTAGATACTGATGTATCTAGGAATCTCTTAGTGTCATAACAGATTTATTAATAAAATTTGGTACTATTTTCAGTCTTTAATTTCATCCATTTAGCCTGGGCTTAGTAATAACATTTGTTAAAAATAAGAAGTAGATTCTGGCTTAAAGGGTTTCAGGTATCGGTTCTCTGGGAAATGAGACAGGATGCATGTTCACCCTCAGAGAGTTTGTAAGACTCATCAGGTGCTCGTTTTGGTTGGTGCATCAAAAGCAATTCATGAACATTGATAGGAATAGATAAAAAAAATTTAAATCAAAGAATTTGAGAGGAGACTATTGGTGGGTATCTTCAAGTAGAAATGCACTTACATCAATATTCTACAAAATCACAGAATTTAATAAAATAGACATGAAAATTGAATTAAAATAAGCATTTTGAAATAGGAATAAAACAATGTAACTTGATTCATAAGACAAAATACTATTGCATCCTTTACTCAGTGGTGGGTGTCTGTGTGTTGTGTATATGTTTAAATGTTTAAAAATAGCATAATCTTAACCAAATAATGTCAAAATATGTATAAATTTCAGAGTAAAGAATAAAAAACTCTGAAATAACTGTATAATTTATAGTTTTAAAAATGGACATATATATATATATATGTTCATTCTGTACATTACTGTTAGGTCATTCTAGTAAATAGTTGCATGTTACAACTGTACCAAGGCGGAAATGACTAAATTAATTGTGATAGGCTTCACAGTGGAATTTGATGTCACTTAGAAAAAGTGATCTGGATTTTCGAGTGTTTTGTGTGTAAAAAGTTACAGAATAGTGGGTATAATAAATAGAAGTATATTTTAAAATATTTGTTTATGTGCTTTGTGAGAACTTGGGAGAGTGTGAAAGTACAGCACAATAAATGAAATCTGGGTAAAGACTGTGAGAGATAAAGGTGACCCCGTAGTGACTCAACTGAGGAGCAATTGCTGAAGCATTTTTCTTTCGACACTGATTTTTAACTGAGTTTTTACAATTTCCACATAATATATTTTGATCATATTTAGACTTCCTCATCTGTCTGCACATTATTGTCCCATACCCTGCTGGATTTCATGTACTCTGTAATATATATTAAGTCCTACTGAGTGAACTTTGTGTCCCCATATGTCCTTCACTATGTGTCCATGCCCTAGAGCCTGGCAAACCTATCTAAGGTCACACCCTTAAAGAAAACTGACTCTCCCTCTCCTAGCAGATATCAGTTACCAGTAGTTCCTCAACTAAGGATGGGGGTTTTTCCAACTTCTGTGCTGGAATTTTGTCTGGCTTGAGGTTTCGTGGTTCTGTGCCTGGTGTTACCATTGCTGTGGGTTCATACGAGTCACTTCCCAGCTGTCTGGAAAACTCTCTCCTCGCCTACCTCTAACTCTCACACCCTCTTCTGCAATAGTCCCTGAGCCTTGGGTGGTAGAGATTCAATATAGGTGCCCTATCCAGGGACAAGAACACTGCAGTCTCTTTTCCTCTACATTTTGGCCAGTCATGTCTTTTTGGGTTAAGCACCACCTGTTCAACAAGGAAACTTTGCTAGAAAGAGGTGAGAGATGTATTAATATTCTATGCCCTATTCTGCTGTGTTACCTGATGTAGAGGTTATATATGTCACTTAGGACTGAACATCTCACAGACACTTATTCTGTGCATTTGACCAATTGTGGAACTTAATAATAATCTCCACCTGTTGCAAAAGAAGCTTCTTTAATGAGTGAGATGTACACTCATCTATAAATATAAGGATACATTTTAGAATACAGTAAGAAATTAAATTACATTCATCTAGGTATGTGACAAAAGTAGTGTTTTCTCTAGGATAGCCATGTGTATTTGGCTATGTTTATAGGACTATATATGAATTTCCTCCGATTGATCAGATCTTAAGTCCAATAGTTGTTGATTATCCTAAGATAAAAATGTCACTACTGCCCCAGTACAGATTACTTGCTGTGCTGATCATTGTTGTGGTTCATAGAATTTACAGCTGGATGGGCTCATTGATTCATTTTCTCCCTTGACACTTTGAACAGTATCTTCTGATACCATGGGAGCTAGGCTTCAGCACAAAGACTTCCACATCAAATCCAGCTTTATTGTTCCAAGTCCTGTGTCTGACAGATTCCTGTCTTCAGCAACAGGGTCTTACGTTTAAGTTCTGGGAAGTAATCAAAGCCTGTGGTAATAGCCTGTGCTATTTTGGGAGTCTCTTGGACTACTCTTGGAGTAACAACTCAAAGGGAGGAGTCTCCTGCCTAGCACTGTGTTTTTTGTTATTCAGCCTTGAGCTATACACATGAATATACATATATATATATGCATATATATATATATGCAAGCTTTTTAACTAATATGTTCCTCTCGTTTTTCCACACCACCTAAGCATTGTTAATTCCTTCTCTCCCCCCCCCTGTATAGCACTCCCCATTCCCTCCCAGTGAAAGTATTCCCCATTGCCCCACTTTCACCATGATAATACCTGTTCCCTCCTATCCCCTCTCTCGAGCTCCTTCTTCCCTTTTACTTCTATGGTCCCTATTCATTTTCCTGGCTACTGGGTTGCATCAGGATCTATACTCACATATAAGAATTTGGAGCTAGGATCTACAAATAAGAGAGAACGTATGTTACTGATTTTTCTGAGTCTCTGTTACTTCACTTAGTATAACAGTTTCTAGTTTCATCCATTTATCTGAAGGTTTCATGATTTCACTTTTCTTCACTGATGAGTAGAACTTCATTCTATAAATGAACAACCTTTTTATTATCCCTTCATCAGTTAGGGGACACCTAGGTTGTTTCCGTTTCCTAGCTACTGTGAAAAGAGCAGCTACAAACATGGCTGAGCAAGTGTAACTGTAATAGTCTACTGAGTCCTTTGGGAGTATGCCAAACAGTGCCACAACTAAATCATATGGTAGACTTATTCTTAGACTATTAAGAGTTCTTCACTTTCTTTTCCATGGTGATTTCATGGGTTTCTAATCCCATCAGCAGTGAATGAAGGCTCCCATTTACCCACATCCTCGCCAGCACTGTATCAAAAAGGAGTGGGATTAGTGGACAGCCTTGTCTGGTTCTTGATTTTAATGGGAATACTTCAAGTTTTTCTCCATTTAGAATGATGTTGGCTGTGGTTTGTGGTACATAGCTTTAATTACATTGAGGCATGATCCCTCCAATCTAATTCCCTTAGGACTTTTATCATGAATGTGTGTTGAATTTTCTCAAAGACCTTTTCTGGGTCTATTGAGATGATCATGTGATTCTTTTTAAGTCAATTTATATGATTTATTGACATGTACATTGAACCATCCCTGCATTTCCAGACTAAAGCAAACTTGATCATGATGGATGATCTTTTTGATATGTGTGTGTGTGCAACTTGCAAGTATTTTGTTGAGAATTTTTACATCTAGGCTCATTAGGGCTATGGGCTCATAGATTTCTTATTTATTGCACCTTTACTTGGTTTTGGTATTGGAGAAATACTAATTTCATAGAAGGAGGCAGGGAATTTCCTCTCTGTGTCTATTTTTTTAAATAATTTAAGCAATATTGGTAAAGGTCTGGTAAAATTCCCCTGTGAATTCATCTGGACATTGGCATTTTTAGTACAGAAACTTTGTACTACTATTTAAATTTTCTTCTCCACCTGTAGAAGTATGAAATTAGACCCTTATCTTTGACCCTGCACAAAAGTCAACTCCAAATAGATCAAAGACCTCAGTGTGAAATCTGAAACTCTGAAACTGTTAGTAGAAATCATAGGCAGTACCTTGTAAGATACAGTTGTGAGAAAGGACCTTCTAAATCAGATGCTCAGGCACTAAGGTCAACAATCAACCACTGGAACCTCATTAAACTAAAATGCTTCTGTACAGAAAAAGAAACAACCAAGAAAGTGAAGAGGAAACACACTGAGGCAGGAAAAAGTCTTCACCTGCTACACATCTGACAAAAGATTAAAATCTGTAATATACAAAGAACTCAGAAAACAAAGAAACAAGAAAATAAGCAACCCTGAAAAAAGATGGGCTACAGACATGAACAGAGAGTTCTCAAATGAAGAAATAAAATGACTAACACCTTTAAAAGTACTCAACGTTTGTAATAATTAGAGAAATGCAAATCAAAACCACTTTAAGATTGCATCTTACCCTAGTCAGACTGGCTCAAATCAAGAGAAGAAAAGACACCAAATGCTGGTGAGAATGTGGAGAAAGGGGATTGCTCAGTCATTGCTGATGGGATTTCATATGTGTGAAGCCACTATGGAAAGCAGTGTGGGGAACTATTAAAAAACAAAAAATGAATTTACCATGTGATCTGGTTATATCACTACTTGGCATAGGCCCAAAAGACTCATTATACTGTAGATATACTTGTTCATCCATGTTTGTTGCTGCTCTTTTCACAGTAGCTAAGAAAGGGAAACAACCTAAATATCCCTCAACTGAAAAATGGATAATGAAAATGTGGTACAATTACACAATGGAGAGCTACTCAGTGGTAAGGAAAGACCTAGAAAATGTTATGCTAAATGAAGTAACACAGACTCAGAAAAATGAGCAATATATGTTCTCCCTCATTTATGGATCTTAGCATCAAATTCTTATATATCTGGATATAACAGCAGGAGCCAGGAAAAAAGAAAGGAACTACGGATCTAAGGGAATGCAAGAGCATGAAAGATGAGCATAGTGGGAGACAGATATTACCAAGGGGGAAATGGGAAAAATTGTGATATTCAACTGGAAAGGGAGGAGGAAAGGGGAAGAATGAATTTAAGAAAGGGTAGATAATAGGACACAGATATTATCAAGGGGAAAAATCAATCAAGGATGTTGCCCAGCTGTAAAATCTGTGAACCATAACAATGATCAACTTAGCAAACTATCTTTACTGATGCAGTAGTAGTACTTTTATCTTAGAGGTAATCAACAGTTGTCTGTTGGACTTAAGGCCCACTCAATAGAAGGGAAATCATGTGTGGCACTGTGAACATAGCCAAGGACACATGGTTGGAGAGGTCATAGATCCTAGAGAAGCACTTACATTTGTCACTTCCCTAGACCAATGTAATTTCTTACTGTATTCTAAATATGCACCCTTATATTTACAAACAAGTATACTTCTTACCACTCATCAAGGAAGTTTCTTTTTGCAACACAGAGACTATTACATAGTTCTACAGCTGGTCCATTGCTGATAATTTGACTATGAGATGCACAACACTAAGAGACACATCTACTATGCAACCTAAACACCCAAGGCTCAGGGCACATCATGGAAGAGGGTCAAGACACGGGATGCTAGTTAATGTATTCTAGATATGATAGGGAAGATCCTCCACTGAGATCTCTACAGTATGCTAGTCTAACAAAGTCTGCCTAATGAAAAAACCAGTTAACATGCAAAGGTGGCCAGGGAGAATGTTATGGGGTCCCACTGCAAGATGAAGAACTACAGGCAATCAATTGATGCTGAGAGAGGGAGAATCATTTCTCCCTGAGAGATTATCTAATCCAAATAGACAGCCATCATCACATGTACACTCCCGGACTTAATACACTTAATGGGTTCAGTAATTTATATAGGCATATATATGAATATATAGTAAATGTATCTATGTATATGTAATAATAATTAAAGAAGGGGACAATAAATTGAGAAGTGAGTGGACACAGGAAGAGTTAATGGAATATTAGGAGGAATGAAAATAATGTAAAGACCATACTCATGTATGAAATTAACAAAAGTAAAAATAAACTAAATATTACATTTTAAAAAATGAAAGATGTTTAATCATCTTTCTGGCATTTTGTTGGAAATTTGGTAAAAGTTATATTTTAAGAGCTGTCATTTGGAGAATTCTTAAAATGTTCAAATGTTCCAAAAATTTTTCACCTCATGTTACTTGTCCCCCAAATAACTCTAGTCTACACTGTTTTCTATTATTAGTTCACATAAAACCCAGCATCCCAAGTGTATAATGGTTATGTTTTCTGGGTATGTTACCTGGGAATTACACTAAGCCCTTCAGGAATCTAAGTTTTATATTCCTAGAAGAATTATAGCTGTTTGCAAAGAAGCTTACCTCTCTGTGCCTCTCACAGTTGTCCACATGGCAGAGATTAAACCAAAATGGGAACCCCTTGCAGATACACTGATATTATAATGCTAAGAAATAATTAACATGAACCAAAAAAATCCTAGCAAAGATTATGCCCTTTGAAGAGTTGTATGACTTGTTTTGTAAATCAATCCTGTGCTGTGAGGGAAGGACCACAATAACGAAGATTGTCATTCTCTTACTCTATTCCCAAAACCACAGCATCAAGCTTGTTTGCTGTCCATCTGTTCAAGAAATCATAGGGCATCAATTCTGAAATGGAAGAAATAAATGTAAAATGGTTGGTGACTATTAAACAATGGAAAACTACCTACATCTATAAAGAGATAGAAATATAGATTGTGATTTGATTATGGAAATCCTACTGCCTACATAAAAGGAACATTAAATCAGAGTAATAAGACCTTCCTAATCTTATATACACTAAATTACCACAAATTCAAGCCTTCCCCCAAGTATATTATTGGTCAAAATGGGAGAAGCTTGTTATGGCCTACTGGTCTCTTTGTATTCTGTCAGAATAAAAATCATCATTACTATTAAATGAACAAGGAAAAAAATGAAATCACTGCATGAAAACATAGAGCAAGATCATGAGAATGCAGAGTTCAGTCGATTTACTGTAGTCAAATACAGTCAAATTAGGGGCTGGAGAGATAGATCAGTGGTTAAAAGCACTGACTGCTCTTCCAGAAGACTCAGGTTCAATTCTTAGCACCCACATGGCAGCTAACAACCATCTGTAACTCCAGTTCCAAGTGATCTAACATCCTTTTCTGACCTCCAAAGACATTTCACAACATGGATATATTTTTTTTTCATAAAATAAAATAAATATATAAAACATTTTAAGAAGTTAAGAAATACAATCAAATTAAAACACATATTTAAAAATACACTTACTCGTACTTCCAACCACAAAGGCACCTCCATGAATATAAATCACAGCTGGCCTCCTTCTTTCAGACTTTTTCTTGGGCAAGTACAGACGAACAGGAATGTCACTAATGTCTGTGTCAATCACTGTAATGTTTTCATCTGAAACTGCTTTTGTAAGTAATGTGTTTACCAATAAGGAAAAAAAATCTCTATATTTTATAAGACCTACATTTTCAAATAATGTGGCCTATCAAAACAAAACAAAAAAGTAAGCATTAGTTTTTAGATCAATAACACCAAATGCACATAAATATAAATTAGAGAAAAACAATGAATGACTTGATAATTCTGAAGCACGCATACTACAAGTCCTCACTATCAGGATAAGGTAACATCTCAGAAGAAGCACTGGAAGGATTGTTAAGACCCAGAGCTTGGAGAGGACTTCTACAAAGCAGTGTCTTCTGGACATGACGTGATGGTTATAATCTTAAACTCACAGAAACTATGGCTGCCTACAGAAGACCTGCACAAGATCAAGCCAGACAACATTCAAAAAGAGATGGGGAAGAGCTACACCCATAGCCAACTATCTATTGGCAGTTGCTGACTTTGTGAGAAGGTAGCATCAGTTTCCTGCTAGGGTACAGCCTTAGATAGATTGCCATGACTCCAGTAGATGGCCACACACCCATACATATATATGGACAGCGGGATTAAACTCAATGCATTATTAAAAAAAAAAATTTAAGGACGTGATGCTTTGGATATATGCTGTGGAAGATGATCTGGAAAGAATAGCAAAGCAGAGTCAAGGGTGAGGATGATCAGAATGTACTGCATATATATATGAAATTCTTGAAGAACAAATAAAATATTTTTAAAAACAAAAGTATCATTAGTAAGCTACAAAAGCAAATAAAATTGGAGGTATTTGAAACAAATAAGTAAAGGGATTGCCATCCTTACTTTAAAAAATACAACTGAGCCGGGTGTGGTGGTGCATGCCTTTAGTCCCAGCATTCAGGAGGCAGAGGCAGGCAGATCTCTGTAAGTTCAAGGCCAGCATGGTCTACATAGAGAGTTCCAGGTCAGCTTGGGCTACAGGGAGACCCTGTCTCAGAAAAGACCCAATAAATACAACTGAAAAATTACAGGAGAAACTTCCCTTTGAGTTGTTGGTCAGGGTAGTCCAAGAGAATCCCAAAATTACACAGGCTATTACCATAGCCTTTGATTGCTACCCAGAACTTGAAGGTAAGACCCAGTTGTTGAAGGACATACTTCAGAAACAGGATTTGGAGCAATGGAGCTGGAACTCACCTGGAAGCTACCTCCCCTGAAGGCTACCTCTCATAGTTTTAGAAAGTACTATGCAAGCTGCTAAGGGAGAACATTGATTGATAGTCCAACTCCAATTTTAAGGCCTGATAACCACAACAATGACTAGCACAACAAACTATACTGGTGTAATAGTGACACTTTTATCTTGGGAGTAATCAACAATTACCTAATTGGACTTAAAGCCCACTCAATGAGAGGAAACTTTTGTGCCATACTGTAAACATAGCCAAATATACATGGCTGGAGAGGTCATAGATCTTAAAGAAAAACAAATATAACTTCTTACTATGTGCAAAATATGGATTCTTATATTTACAGACAAGTATCCCAGCCATCACTCAAAGAAGCCCCTTTTGCAACAGACAGATATTGTTACAGAATTTCACAACTGGTCATACACAGAGATTTTCTGGAATTGCCCATGCCTAAGTAACACATCTACAATGCAACCTCCACACCTAGCACTCACAGAACATAGTGTAACAAGGGGTAGAGAGAATATTAATGCACCTCTCAACTCTCATCAATGAAGCTTCCTCATGCAGAAAAGGGCAATGGACACAAAAGGACACAAATGGCCAATGCATAGAGAATAAGAGTCTGCAAAGAGTGAGTCCTTGGACAGGGCTCCTATATTAAACTCCATCCATTTAGGGCTCAGGGGCCATTGTGGAAGAGGGTTTGGAAAGATTGTCAGAGCCAGGGAGGAGGTGCATGACTATATGGAAATAGAGTCCTACAGGCTCCCGGGATTTTGCTCATATGAACCTACAGCCATGGTGTCAGTATGCACAAGATTCGTGCAAACTCAAGCAGGCAAAAACCCAGCACAGAACTGTGGAAATGGTCAGCAGACCCTAATCTTAACTGAAGAACTTTTGGCAGCTGATTATCACTGGGTGAGGAAGAGCTTATCTTAAACTGAGGGACTCTAGATGGACTGACTAGGTCTCAGAGGATGAACTTGTACTGAGGGATGTCTAGTGTCACTAAATTGACTCAATAGGCCTTAAAAAAATGACAGAATGCATGCATTCCACTGGGGGTTGGCTGTGGGAGGATGCCAATGAGGAAGGGGTATAAAGATGATTAAGATGTTCTGTATGAAATACACAAAAATTCAACTAAAACTTTATACCCCAAAAGGAGAAAGCTGGCTGAACACCAATATGCATTAGTCTGCTTCCAAATTTTGGCTGCAGGGCAACCAGCTGTCTCAAGATCCTGCTGTCATGATTTCTTCACCATGATGGACTATGAGGACCATTGAACTATGAGGTAAAATAAATCCTTTCCCCCTTAAAAAAAGTAGATGAATCAAATTTATAGGGAAACATTAAACTATTTATAGACTCCAAAGTAAAAGAAAATTGGATATCCTAATACATGTACTATTATTGATACTATAGAAATATCAGTGTGGTTATCTGTACGAGACCTGCACAAGATCAGGTCTATCAACATTTCATAATGGCTAGAAGAGGGCCCTCTTGGCATTTAAAATTGTTGGGAGAGGGGGTGTTCCCCAGGAGTTCTGGTTCCTCCAAGAGGCGGGGCCTGCTGCAGAGAATTGGCTGTGGAGAGTTAACCACAGAAGGAGGGGCTTGTGGTGCCATCTTGGGATAGAAGCTGTGAGCCACCAGGAATGCACAGTGGCAGGCATGGGGAACGCATAGCAGCCAGGCTACTCAAGGAAGAGTGGCCTGACACTTATGGCCTAGGGCAAGACCGCTGGCCCCTGAGGCATGGGCAAAAGCTAGGGGTGACTATGGGCGTTGGGGACCTTTGTTGTGTAAAGTAGAAGTTTCTTCATGTCCGGATAGCTCACAAGCTCGGAGCCATATGCAGAGACTCCTTTCACAGCAGGGCATCTTCCCGGCATTTTTCCTGACTCCTTTGTGAAGTAGCAGCCACAGGAATGTAGCCTCCGGCTCTGTAACCATTAGGCTTTCCTGTGTGATTTTCAAGCAGTTTGGCAGCCTGGCGGGAGCCCATTTCCACACGCAAATGAGGCATCCCCAAAGTACCTATCAGCTGAAGCTTTTACCACTACCCCTACGGTATAAAGTTCCCTGATTCCCCTCAATAATTGAAGGAGCTGGATCACTCTGGGACACTGAGGCTTGGAGCCACGCAGAGCCATTGAATAAACACTGAGTCTGACTGAGCTGAGTCTTGTCTCACTGCCTACGATCCAGCCTTCCCGGGAAGAGCTGTCTTTCCTCGACTCACGGACACCCAGGTTCAGCCGCCCCGTACTTTCCCGCGTGGTCCAGCGGCCGGTGGAACTCTCATATTGAGGAAAATGCACGGGTGAAATAAGGGCAGGACCCGGCTGGACAAAGCTCCAGCAGCAGAGAGCCACGGAAGATGCAGGGAAGCAGCGGAGAAGCAGAGCCCTGCTGCCGCAACAGAGATGCGGGGCTGCGGTGCTGCGAGACCTTCAGCACCTCAAGCGGCGGACAGCGACGCGTGACTGAGAACCTCAAGTGGCGGACAGCGACGCGTGACTGAGAATCCCCGCGGAACTCGCTGCCTTCCAGGGCGCGCGCAGGGGACCGATCCCCGCGGGACCGCGCGCCCCATATATGGGCATGCCGCAGAAATGATCTGATATGGCAGACTCTGAGGCCAGGCACAAAGCTGCATGGAGATCGTTTTTGTGTAAGTCACTCCCCTCCCCCACTCACAATAATAAATGCACATAAAGATATGTTATATGGTTTGACTGATAGTGCAAGAGACACAGAGAGAACTCTGGTGACAAAATTGGCATAGTCCAGCTGGGATAAATGAACCACAGCCTTGGGGATGTGGGTCTGGGAAAGCAGTGCTGTTCCCACTGCCTCTGTGGCAGGTCAGCTGGGCTGTGGTTCCCAAATCCAAGAGCAGCTGCCAAGAACCCAGCGGGGAAGGCAATCAACCCCCATATGCTTAATGGGGTTAGCGATAGTCACATGGGTTATACAATGGATTATAAAATCTGTAGCTAAAAGGAGGCCAGCCCTGCAGAAGCTTGGGCCACAGCTATCTTGTAAATGTGGTGTTAAGTTGCAGATATGTGAAGATTTGTTAAAGGCTATTCAGAGACTAGAAAAACTTTTACCCCCAAACAGAGTGCCTAGAGAAGTGGCATGGCCACTTTGCATAATAAAATATGTTCCCCTGGCAGGGGACGCTGGCAGATCCAGTTGCAGAGCTTGACACTTTAACTTGTGTAAGGTCCAAGGACTCAGAGGAAGAGAAAGATAATAGTAAAAAGGAAAATGACCTGAAAATAAAAGTAGCTAAAGCTGCCCCTCAGATTCACCCATTGATACAAAAGGGGGAAAAAAAGCTAACAGTGCTGTAGCTAGGAAATACTCCATACTAGAACTGTCAAAACTAGGAAGAACTTACAAGCAAGCAATCAGAGAGCCCCTAGTCATATGGCTTGTGAGAGTATGGGACATGGGAGCAAATGATGTCAGTCCAAGTCCTTCAGAAGCTTCACAGCTGAGTTATCACTCATCCAGCCTTGTGATATAGGCAGTTCAACCTAGGCCAATGCAAGGGGGAAACAGTCCTTAAAGGGATGGCTGGTTGAAGTCATTAAAGATACCTGGTCATCACTAAGGGAGACTAACATGATTAGCAAGGGCTGGAGGACTACAAAGGAGGGGTAGACATTACTGAGAGAAGTAGGTATGAGAAAAGCAATATATAATGTCCAGTTCACTAGGCCAGATAAGACTGTGTTCAACAGAGATATGAAGGAAAGCTTAATTCAACTGGAATCTCAAGAATGGTATGGGCTTTAATGGTTTTACTATCCCTTTAATAGGACAGGATCTTTGTAAAGTGAGACAGGCTTTAGCAAATCTACATGAGTCCGACTAGCATGTAAAACATGTCTGTAAAATAACAGAACATCCTATAAGAGACTTAAAAAAAAGACGAGACTAAAGAAATGGTCCACTAGGTTTACTTGAAGACAAATGTGGCAAGACTTATGACAGCCCAAATTCCCAGAGAAAAATTTGATAAAAAACCAAATTCAGTACTAAGGCATTTCTGGAAGGGTTTAAAACCAGAAGAATAGTTTACAAAAGACAGTCAAAGGATAAAAACTGTCCCAGAGGTGGTGAAGAATCCCCAAGGATTAAATAAGATGCATTTCTCTTCTGATAAAGGCTATACTAGGGGTAGAAGCAGGTTTTCCCACCAAGTTCTCCTCCAGCAGCCAGGTGTGGTCAATGGAGAAATGGCAGATATGGCTACAGTCAGGAGCCAGACCCAGGGCCTGCCTGACTCAGGGAACCAACAAGTGCAGCAGGGACAGGAGAAGCCCCTGCCTCTTTAGCCCAGTGCAGGGTCAGGCAACTGGAACCAGCACCTGTAAGTGCATGAAGAATAAAAGAACACAAAGAGACTCCATGTAAAATCCCCCATGTGTGAAATGACTCCAAAGGGACAACTGAAAATGATAAAAAAAAAAAAAAAAAGTTAACCACATTAATGCGATGTACCCATGCTATGGTACCTAACAAGAAGCTATGGAGAAAACAGTGAATACGAATGGACAAAACCTTTCCATGCTATGTGAGACCTTGTCTATGATTGATTTAATATATAATGTTAACATTCCTTCGAGTGTTTTACAGGTGTAAAACCCATTTGAAAGATAGCCAAAGAAGCAAGGTGAGCTATAACTGTAAGATTCTTGGGAGTTTTATGGCTGGGTAAGATGAAGACAGTGACTCCCAAACTATACAACTGTTAAGAAAATCTACAGTACCAGAGGTGGGTCCCCCCCCCCATGAGCTGTTGGTCAGAGAAATCCTAGAGGTCCTCCAATTCACCAAGGCTATTGACATTAATGTTGATTGTACACTAGAAAGGTCAGGAAGGACATGTTGCTAAAGACACTGCATGTTGTGAGTGTGGGAGGAAAAAAAGAAATGGACCTGAGACTAAGCCACAAAACTCCATGCCACTGGATGGATTGGTGTTCATATTGCCAGAAGGCACTATGCAGATGGTTGGGGAAGAAAGGATCTGTTATGATTCTACTCAACAATGGATACCACATGCTTCACACTATGGACATGCCAAGCAATACCTGCAAGTGCATTAATAGCCCAACCAAAATACGTACAACTGACAAATTTCTAATTGGATAAGGCCCACTTCTAGGTCTGGAACACACATCTGGTGCGGTAGACCAGGCCAATGCCTTGTGTCAAGAAAAGCTACTGGCCCTAGTGGAGAAGCCATCACAAGTATACTGTTTAATAAATATAGTACACCTACTGGGATATCTTCTAGGCATTTGTATTTACATTCATGTTTGTTTAAATGTGTCTACTTCCTTCCATTTGTCTTTATAGTAGAAGAAACACCACTGAGATAGATCAATGGCCATGGCTTAAAGACAAATAATGGGCAGGCCCAAAAAGTCACTATCTCGCCATGACAAAAGAGAAATTTCCCTACATCTGTCACCCCCTCCAAGGCTCAGGGACCTTAGTGGAAGATTGGCGGAAAGATTGTAAGAGCAGAGTAAAGGGGTGGAGTGTTGCCCAGGGGTTCTGGTTCCTCCAAGGGGTGGGGCCTGCTGTGGAGAATTGACTGTGGAGAGTTAGCCATGGAAGGAGGGGCTGAGCCACGAGGAACATGCGGCAGCAGGTGTGGGGAATGTGCAGCAGCTGGGTGTACTCAAGGAGAGAATGGCCTGGCACTTATAGACCTGGGGCAAGACCCCTGGCCCCTGAGGCATGAGAAAAAGCTAGTGGTGACTATGAGTGTGCCGCAGGAGCAATCTGACATGGCGGGCTCTGAGCCACGGCTGTGTGGTGTGGAGCTGAGCAGTGAAGAGCTAGGCGCTGGGTGCTCATTTCTTTGTAAGCCACTTCTCTCCCCCCCATGATAAAAAATGCACACAAAGATATGTTATATGGTTTGCCTGATAGCACAAGAGACCCAGAGAGAACTCTGACAACGGGGGGTGTCATTTTCTTCAGTGGTATATGCACTGACAGGTTATACTTGCTCCAGGAAATAATCTCCCTCCCATGATTAGGCAAGAAACTCTAATTAAACTATTTAGGTTACACACAAAAAATAAAGCATAAAAGTAGGAGGGGGATGTGAGAAGAATTCCAACTAGAGAGAGGAGAAGTCATCATGAAAATGCATGACTCTTTAAAACAATTTAAAAATTCGTTATAATTAAAAAAGAAATCTCAACCATGAAGTGTTTGAAAACAAAGTAATCTCATCGAATACCACATATTTTTGGTAATGTATTCTCTCTTGGTTTAGTTTCTTCCTAACTGTACTTTAATCTCAATAATTTAACTGAGAAACATTATTGATGTTTCTTGCTTTCTCCTTTGTTTGAAACAGGGTCTGTTGGTATCTGCTATTTCATATGCCAGTTTAGCTCCTCCATAAGCTTCCAGACATTCTCTTATTCCTGCCTTCCCCTGACTGTAGGAACACTGGCATCACAGATGAAGAGCATTGTGTTTAGTTTTATGTGAGTTCTAGAGGTCTGAAGGAAAATGCTATACCTACTGAGCCATCTCAATAGACTTCGATGTACTTTAAAATTCTTTAAATCCTCTAGTTACTACATTTTTGATAGTCCAAGTTCCTGTTTTTCAGCAGCAAACAGGTTTCTTTTTTCCTTAAAATCATTAGGAAGTAAAAAAAGCTATTTTTCATTCCAATAATTGAAATTAAATTCTCTGTAATATTTTTTACTACATTTTTACCACATAACTTCTTGTTTCATTAAAGAATACTGGTGATGTTCTATGTTATCAGAATAATCTAGTATTCTAATATTGTACTTGTCACAGGATATGAAGATCCTAGCAAGTGTTATAGAAGTTCTACACCTGATAAGGATATTCTTACTGGCTAACTGTATTCTTCTTAATTTTCTTTTATGATTAAACTATTTTGTAGTTTCATTTTGTTTCACTTACTAGGTAGATTCCTTGAAATGTAACCCTGGGATGCTTTAGTACTCAGTGATCTCAAAGTTCCATGATGCTTCCTGCTCACCACGTGTAACTACTGATAAACATATGAAACCAAGAAAATGGAAAGTTCACCAAATGTTTTATTGAGGCACCTGGTTCAATTATCCCAAGAAAAGTGTAGCTTAAACATGATATATATCTAAACTTTGGCCAGTTTTATCTGGTATTTTAGATGGCAATGACCATTTGATAGACTCCTAGCTAAATTAGCCTAGCCCAGCTGTGGATCCAAAGACAGCAGATATCTTGACCCACACCTGGGATATCTATTTTTTAAGCTTGATGACCAAGTGAACTCAGGAAGGAGTTTCCCTGAAATAATATGGCCCATCATGAAAAGAGACAAAGGGCCCAGGTGCCCGCCATAAAATGATGATGTAAAAATTGTCTATTTAACTCCCATCTGTATTTTTGTTTGAGGCCCAGAAAATCCCCTTGGTTGCTAATCCTGGGACCTCATGCATATGAAGTAATAAATGAGCCTTCCAGCTCTCTCCTAGCAAATGACTAGGAGTGTGTGAACACATTTTTCTAGGCCAGTAATATATATACTTGTCCATATATAATTAGATAATTATAATTTTAAAAATGGAAGAAGTGAGAGATTGCTATGTTTCTAAAGAATCTACAAAATAAATGATCAAAATAGAAATTTCAGTAGTAACAATGTACTAGAAATGACAGGTGCTATTGATGCTGTATAGTTTCAAATTGTTCTGTCACGTTGACACCTTTAAGATATTTATAAATGCTGTAAATTTCATTTTAAATCATACATGTACACTTAAAAGTATACACATACATATAAAAACATCTATCAGCCAGTCTGACAGATGTATAACATCCAGAATATATAACGAACTCAAAAAACAAAGAATTAAGAAAGGAAGTAACCAAATAAAAACATGGGCTAAGGAGCTGAACAGAGAGTTCTCAAAAGAAGAAATAAAAATGCCTAAGAAGCAATTTTTTTCTCTCTCTCTTTTTGACACAGGGTCTCCCTGTAGCCCCAGCTATCCTGGAACTCACTATGTAGACTAGTATGGCCTTGAACTCACAGAGATCTGCCTGCCTCTGCCTCCAAAGTGCTGGGACTAGAGGCTTGCCCCACCACACCTGGCAGAAGCATAATGGTCATCATCATTAGTAATTAGAGGAATGCAAATTAAGATTTGATCTTACCCCATTCAAGAGAACAAATGATACCAAATGTTGGAGAGGATGTGGGGAAAGGGGAACGCTCATCCACTGCTGGAGGAATTGTAAACTTTTTCAACTCCTATGGAAAGCAGTGTGGAGAACTCTTAAAAAACTGAAAATGAACCTACCATTTGACCCAGTTATACCACTCCTTGGCATATACCCAAAGAACTCATGCTATTGCAGAGACACTTGTACATCCATGTTTGTTGCTGCTCTTTTCACAATAGCTAAGAGATGGAAGCAACCTAAGCGTCCATAAACTGATAAGTGGATATTGAAAATGTGGTTCATTTATACGATGGAGTTTTACTCAGCGGTAAAGAAAGATGAAATCATGAAATTTGCAGGTAAATGGATGGAGCTAGAAACTGTTATACAAAGTGTAGTAAAATAGACTCAAAAAAAATGACATTTGTTCTCCCTCATATGTGGATCCTACCATCAAATCCTTATAAGTGAGTATGTATCCAGACATAACTACAGGAACCAGGATAATGAAAAGGAACCAGGGAGGTAAAGGGAAAGAAAGAATTTGAAAGAGAAGAACAGTAAGAAGCAGGCATTAATAAGGGCGATACGGATAAAATGGGGTTATTTTAAGGGGAAGGTGGAGGAGGCTTTTACAAAGAAGCTTGGGGATAAAGGGAAAGAAGGAGCTCAAGAGAGGAGGGACCATAGGAGAAGCACATTATTAAGGGGGAAAAGAGAAAAATGGACTTTAAATGGGGAAAGCATGGTGGAAGGGTTAGACAATGTGAGAGATAATGTTGAGCTAGTTTAAAAAAAAAAAAAACCAGAGGGAACCATATTAATTGAACAACCTACTGACAAATTATACATACATCTAGGCAAGGTTTATCAGAGAACATTTGGTCTTTGCCCAAGCTTTATCTACATACCATATGGTAATTAAAAGTACCAGACTGGTGGAACTAACCTTGGATTTTTAACAGCCATACTTTGAGGCCTACACTAATTTGGTCAGAGGGACATAAAGGAAAGATTTTGCTCCTTGTCCTCCTAGGTTGACTAAGCTCCAGGGGACTATTAGCATCTCTCAAATTGTCCTATAACTGTGGCGAGTCACCTGTCGTCTTGTTCAGGGAGGACATGGAGACCCCACGAGATGGACTTGAACCAGTGTCCAGTCTACAAAGAGAAGGGTCATCACAGAGGAAATATTTCCTCCATGCTTCTACATGAAGCCAGCCATGGTAGAGCAGGACCTTTGATTTATCTTCACATAGATGGAACTGGTAAAAGAAAGGAGCCAGGGTTCCACCCAAGCCCACGTTACCCCTGAGGAACAGATCCTCAAACAACCCTAAGAGTACAAGCAAATTGCTTTATCTGGGCCAACTGTATGGTCTTAAACACCCAAAAGGAAAGTATAACCAAAGATTAAAGGGATCAATATAATTCTTTAGGAGTCCATGTGTATATCCAAAGCCTATGTGATGGGAAACAATGCCAGACAGGAGATACCTTCCTTTGAGTTGTTGGCCAGGGTGGCCCTAGAGACTCCCAGACAGTACCCCAGCATAGAACTGGGAAAATGAACAGCAGACCCCAATCTTATCTGGGGGCATTTGGCAACTGATTGCTGCTAGATGAGGAAGAGGAGGCCTTCCTGAAATAAAGATGTCTAGATAGGCTGACTAGATTCAGCAGATGGACAAGCACTGGGGAGCTTCTTGGGGCGGGGGGTTTGACAACACAGTGGACAGTAACAGGGATGCCAGAATAAATGGGCTCCAGTGGGTCAGGGGGTGGCTACGGGAGGGTGCCATTTGGAATGTTGGTATATAGATGAATGAGATTGTTTGGGATATTCCATATGAAATACAAAAAAAAAATCAACAAATAAAAAAATGATTTGTATTTGAGGAAGAAGCATAAAAATTTGCTTCACGTTAATTCGTAAAGGTGAAAAACACTACCATTGAAATCTACCTGATGACTTTATATCTATGTTCAGGTGCCCAGGATCTCAGAAAGTAACCGACTGTGACTAGTAATAATCAAATACATATAGATTAGAGACACATGTACAAACATCTAAGCATTAGTAGCATTAAAAATGAGTTTTTCTGTATGAAATAGTATATTTTATAATGAAATGGAAATCTTTTTGAAAGATTAAAGCCTCATTTAATTTTATGACTTATATGGTTTATACTGAGTTGAATATTGTATAACTGTATTAATTCAACTGTGAACCTAGAAATTTGCAGCCACTTTTGAAAGAAATGCATCTTTGCTCTGGGAACTGTTATTGAATATGTTAATGCTGTAATGAAATGCTTCTCTAATCATGTGGTTATTAGATAAATATTTTTTTAAAACAAGAGACAGGAAAAGTTTTATCTGTCAAACTTCTTGAATGTATTTAGCAAATATATTTCTTTTAGACTACTGATAACTTTATTGACAGACTATGAAAGGACATCAATGAAAATGGTCAATTTTATTACTAGAAATATAATAGATCCCAGACTAGAGATATGACTCAGTAGTTAAGAGCACAGCTGAACTTGCAGAGGATCCAGATTTGGTTCCCAAACCCCCATGGAGGCTAACAACCATCTGTAATTACAGTTCCAGGGGATCCAATGCTCTCTCCTGACCTACATGGTCATTGCTCAACCCGAGTACACTTACATACATGTAGGCAATACTCTCATACACATAAAATAAAATAATAAATAAATTTCTTTTAAATATAATATATCCCATGTGTTCTAGTTTTTCTCCAATGCTGTGATAAAACACTCAGACTGATACCAATTTAGGGAGGAAAGAGTATATTTTATCTTATATCTTCCAGTCATAGCTCATCACTGAGGGAGTCCAAGGTAGGAACTCAGGGCGGGAACCTGGAGGTAGGAACTGAAGGACAAGCCATGGAGGAATGCTGCTTATGGGCTTGCTCCCCTGGCCCGTGCTCAGCCTGCTCTCTTACACAGAACAACCTGCCCAGGGGTGGCAGTACCAACAGTGGGGTGGGCCTGATCACATCACTCAACAGTCAAGAAAATGCCCCACAGACATGGCCACAGGCCAGTGAAATGGAAGACATTCCCCAAGTTGAGGCTCCCTCTACTCAGGTGTGTCAATTTGACAACTGAAGCCGTCCAGCACACCAAGGTACCATAATAACATACTCAAGATGCCTAGGATAAAATTCATAATTATGTGACATAAGAAGAACAAAGCAAAGGAGATTATTGTCCCCGAGATTCTCCACACATGAAGCCAAAGATTTTAAATATATTTTTAAACTATTATGATCATGTCCCATAAAGTAAAGGTGAGTGCTCTGGAATTGAATTAAGTAACAGACATCCTAACAAAAGAAAGAAAAACTTAAAGTGGATAATTCCATGAAAATTTAGAATAGAACTAGAAAAATAATTTATCTAAAATAAAATATTCCTTAGTAGAAAACAGTATAAATATTATTAGTAGAAATTAGTATAAAACAGATATGATAAAGGTAAGATTCGTTGACCTTGAAAATAGAAAATGAAAGTATATAATCTGAACAAAATAAAATAACAATTAAAACTAAATGAAGCATATTTGAAGGTCCTGACTGATCTGACATTTGCATCTTTGAGTGCAGGGGAGATATTAAAAGAGAGAAGATGTATTTAATAAACTAATAACTGAAAACGTCCCAGATTTTAATTTTCCTGTCTCTACAACAAAGTTGTTCTTGCACAAAGAGTAAACGAGGTCTCTGGGCAATAGCAATGATGCCACAGAAAGAAGCTTATCAGTACTCACAAAAGATAAATTCAAAGAATCCAGGAAGATAGCTGAGCAAATATAGATACTTGCCACCAAGTTTGGTGACTTGAGTTAGATCCCTAGGTCCCACATGGTAAAAGGAGAGAACTGACTCTAATATTGTCCTGTGACCACTAAATGTATGACAGGGCATGCTTCTGCATGCACACACGTGCATATTCACATCTACACATGCACACACAGACTTACACACAGAAAACAAGCAAATGTAATAAATTATTTTGCTTTGAAGAATTATTTTTTTAATCATTTTTTAGCTGTTTTTTTTTTTTTTTTTTTTTTTGGTCTTTTTGAGACAGGGTCTCCCTGTAGCCCCAGCTGTCCTGCAACTCACTATGTAGACCAGGCTGGCCTTGAACTCACAGAGATTTGCCTGCCTCTGCCTCCTGAGTGCTGGGATTAAGGGCATGCACCACTACCCCCAGCATTATTTGAAAATTTTTAATAACTACATGATTAGAAGAAGCATTTCACTACAGCCTTAACATATTCAGTAACACACTCCAGAGCAGGAGTACATCTCTTTCACAAGAGGGTGTAAGTATCTAGGTTCACAGTTGAGTTAATACAGTTATACAGTACTGAACTCAGTATAAGCCCTGTAAGACATAAAATTGAATGAGTTTTTAACCTTTAAAAAAGATCTCCATTTCATTTTAGAATATATTGCTCCTTGCAGAAAGACTAATTGTTTTTGCTAGTAACACTGAGATGTTGGCACACGCATCTCTAATCTCTATGCATCTGACTGTTACTA
>NW_008330327.1:1962281-1965626 GCF_000622305.1 Nannospalax galili
AATTTGATTTTTTGTGTGTGTGTGTGTATATCACACAGAACATCCCAAACCATCTTATTCAACTATACACCAACTTCCCAGATGGCACCCTCCTATAGCCTCCCTCCCCCGACTAGAGCCCTTATACCCTGATATCCGTGCTACTGTCTGCTGTGTTGTCAGCACCCCACCTATTCCCCACTACTTGCCCTTCTGGTGAATCTAGTCAGCCTATCTAGAGGGCTTTGTTTTAGGAAGGTCAGCTGTTCCTCATCTAGCAGTAATCAGTTGTCAATATTCCTTTAGATAAGATTGGGGTCTGCTGTTCATTTTCCCAATTCTTTGCTGGGTTACTATCAGGGAGTCCCTTTGGCCACCCTGGCCAACAACTCAAAAGAAGGTATCACCTGTCTGGCATTGTTTATTGTTATGTAGCCCTTAGCTATGGACTCTTAAGAAATTATATTGGCTCCTTTAATCTTTGGTTATACTTTCCTTTTGGGTGTTTAAGGCCATACGGTTGGCCAAGATAAACCAATTTATTTTCACTCTTAAAGTCATTTGAGGATCTATTAATAAATATATTTTTTAAACATTCAAAAAAAGCTACACTCAGACAAATCACAAAACTACTGAGCAACAAAGAGCTTTTAAAGTTTTAGCAGTCTAAACACAAAACACGACATCTTTAGATATGAAAGCAAATGGTTCTCCTCATTAGAAAATGAGAACACTAGAAGAGAGTTGAATGTGTGCTGAAAGAAAAGACTTAAAATTTCATGTACAAGGAAACTAAATTTTAAAAACGGGGACACAGAAGAAACCAAACATACTAACCCAAGAAAGCTAGAGAGAAAAGATCCTGACTAGAAAATGAGCAGAGGCTGCAGTAGGTGTGCACAGAGAGCAGACCTGGGCCTGGCAAACACTGCAGTAAGACGCAGAAGTGCGCATGAGGAATGTGAGGCTGAGACCAGATGAGATTTGCCAGAGGAAATGACAGCACCTGTCTCCCCAACCTTGATTCCACTGCCTATTCAACTTACACGGAATCTCCAGAGGGGTGCTATAGAACCAGACCCATGCCTTTATGGTATACAAAGGTACTCAGTCACAGAAAATGCCCCACTCTGTGATTCACACTGGTCTTTTACCACAGCCTCAGTTCATGAAGGCCAGCAGTGACTGTTCCTAGGAATATAGGCATTTAGTCACATGTCCTCTTGCAATTTTTTCTTTGCTTTGATTTTACCCTTGGAGTTACAAATCAAGACACTTTATAAATACATCATAAAGCTAGATACAACAGAACAATAAAACCTCCGTTATCGCCCCACATGCTCTCTGATGACACTCTTAATTTTAGAGTTGATGGAAGCTAATGTTCTGCATCTGCATCCCAAAGCAAAATTAGTGCTTTGACTCTGCATTCCAAATGATTAACCAGCTGGTCATCAGCTAGGTACAGAAGAAGGTAATGTAAGGCTATTAAAACTGCCCCAAGATAATTTGGATCTAAACTTGCAACATTCCAACTCTACATCATTAAAGTTAATGAGCCTTACAAAAGATTCAGTTTAAAGGTGTAACTTCTTTCTAGGAGAGAGACGCCCAGTCCTGATACAAGAGGGTTTCAGAAAACCAAACAGGTAGGACTAGACAGAAACGTCCCGTGACTGAAAACACAGACAAAAGAAAGGATATTCAAACAGAGAGCAAGGTCAAGTTACTTACAAGGCAGCACACTCTGAATAATAGTTTATTATTTGACAGAAAGTTGTTTTTTTTTTTTTTTTGCAGATATTCATTGAGAAAACTGAACAAGAGTATCCCATATTTTATGAATCATCTTGCTGTTTCATTGCTAGTTTGTTTTGTTTATTATTTTATTTCACATGTAGTAGAACATGTTAAAATTCAACAATGTGAACAATGTGAAATGAAAGATTAGACAGTTTAGGTGAAGCTGGGTACACACTATAACAGATTCCAACACTCAGAGCTCTAAAATTGAGATTTTTGTTTAAGCTAAGAAATTCTGAATGAGATCTGTGTGGTTTCTCAGGAATATCAGGTTCCCAACACTCCATCAGTCACACACCCTGCTGAGTTTACCAATTGTTAGTTCTTTCCTGAGTCAATATTTTTAACAAGGCTGGTGAAATCGTTGTTTCTGACAGAAAGTTTTAAAGGCAAAATGGCCTTGAAAAGAGTATTCCAAGTTCTGCAAAACACACAAGACTATTATAACCAGCAAAACTATGTATTAGAATTGAAGAAAAAATAAAAAGTTTCATGATAAAAACAGATTAAAGGCATTTATGACCTCTGAGTCAGCTCTACAGAGGATTCTGAAATGAATAGCTGAATCTTTATAGGATAAATATACACATGAAATTAGAAGGAATAAACAATACCAGGGCAGTTATTCAAAAAGTCATCTAAGAATGCACTACAAAATCAATAAAAAGACAAGAATTAATATACAGCATTCTATAATAACTCAGAATATTAATGACTCCAATTTCTCTAATAAAAAGACACAGACTAACGGGTTGGAATATAAAACAGGATGCACATTTCTGTTCAACCAGGAAAGACATCATCAAGGACAGACGCAACCTTAGGGTAAAAGAATGAAAAAGTTATTCCAAGAAAACATAACTAAGAAACAAACATATGTATAGATGATAGATGATAGATAGTTGATAGATGATAGATAGATAGATAGATAGATAGATAGATAGATGATAGGTAGACAGATAGATGATAGATGATAGATAGATGATAGATAGTTGATAGATAGTTGATAGACAGATAGATGATAGATAGATGATGATAGATAGATAGATGATAGATATAGATAGATGATAGGTAGATAGATGATAGATAGTTGATAGATAGCTGATAGATAGCTGATAGATAGATGATAGATAGATGATAGTTGATAGATAGATGATAGATGATAGATGATAGATAGATAAATACCCCTGCCCAATTATCAACATATAGGTAGATAGATGGTAGATAGATTAATGATAGATAGATGACAGATTCTAGATAGATGATAGATAGATAGATGATAGATAGTAGATAGATAGATGATAGATAGATATAGATAGAGGATAGATAGATGATAGGTAGATAGATAGATGATAGATAGATAGACAGACAGATGAGAGGTAGGTAGATAGATAGATATAGATAGATAGATAGATAGATGATAGGTAGATAGATAGATGATAGATAGTTGATAGATAGCTGATAGATGATAGATAGATGATAGCTGATAGATAGATGATAGATGATAGATAGATGATAGATAGATGATAGATAGATAGATGATAGATGATAGATGATAGATAG
>NW_008330327.1:1966139-1986609 GCF_000622305.1 Nannospalax galili
TGAAGGATGAAAGGCGTTTGACAACTTTCAACTTTGTAGCCAAGGCCTGTGCTGAAACAAAGGTTGTAATTCTTAAACACCCTGATCATCACAGCAACTATAGAAATGTCCCTGAGGGCAAGACTACCCTTCAAATGCTCCACGTTGTGAAAATGCAAATTTATTTGAAAGAAGATCTGAACTGAGAAGAAAGCTGAAAAGTTTTCCAGCTCCTCAGAAACAACTACCTCGGAAATGCTTTCACAATTTTAGCACAAAGAGGTTCTTAAGCTGTGGCCCCAAAAGGCGCAGCTACATCTAAAGCTGTGGTAAAACCTGGCAGCATTTACCCAGTGATACTGGTTTTGCAGGAATGATGGATGCAATATCGAGGAGCTTCACGGTTTCTGAGCAGAGCTGAGGCCCGAAGGACAAGGGCCTGAACTTAAGAGGGCCCTGAAGAGCTGTGGCACGCACTGACCTGAAACTCTGTCAGCCTGACCTGAAAACCTCCCCCTCTGGGATGTGGTGTTTTGTAGACTGTGCGGATGCGAGGGGTGCAAATCCCATGCTGGGACTTTATTGGCGCTCTGAGTAAAGTCAGTTTCAGTTCTTTAAAACTCTGACTTTTCTGTCCCCTCCAGCCTCCATAGCTGAGGCAGTCGTCCTTTGACGCACCAGGGCATCCAACACTCATTAGGGTAAGACTCTGGCTTTGGCCTTTCCAGACCTGGGTCCTTGGGCTTTTTTCCCTTTGGCTTTGCCATTTTAAATCCCAGGGGCTCTTCGGCTTTGCCTTCCAGGTCTCTGGAACTAGAGGACGCCTATTTCAGACCCCAGATTTCATATTTTTGTCCCCTCCCAGCAGCACACGGCAACTTGCTGCCAGGAAGAGATACTTTTGGTCTCACCTTGCCTAAAATCTAAAATGTGATCCAAAGTTCACGCTGCTGGCTTGCCTTACTACAACCTGAAAGCATTAGGTTGAACTGACGTCGAGCTGCCACTTTTACTCATTTACCAACTGAGGTCTCCGCCCACTATATTTGGAACCGTTGACTTCCAAAATCTCATCAAATCCGGCCCCACTTTGGAATTCGAACCTCAACTAACTTAGACAACTTCATAAAATGAAATGGCGTGTCCCCTGAAGAACCCAAGCTTTTTCTATCTCCGGCCCATCCCTCGTTTTCCCTCTTTGCCCTCACCCTCTATTTGTTCTCTGGTCAATCCCAGTCTACCGTTTTCCACCTGTTCCCCTCAGCGTCTTACACCCTGGCCCCCTCCCAAAAGCTGACACAGCGTCCTGGCCTCTGCCTCGGTCGCAAGCAACGGCTTTTTTGTTTCTCCCCTCTGTGGTACTGCTTTTCCCTTGTGTCCGCCCAGTGTGGAATGCAACCTGCACTCTGAAATCCATAGATCGTCTGGGGCTCAGCCCACACCCTCTGCCCACAGCACCTCCACCATGGTGGGTCTTTTGCTGTCCCTTGTCACTGTTCTCTGCCTCGGTCGCAAGCAACGGCTTTTTTCTTTCTCCCCTCTGTGGTACTGGCTTTTCCCTTGTGTCTGCCCAGTGTGGAATGCAACCTGCAGTCTGAAATCCATAGATCGTCTGGGGCTCAGCCCACACCCTCTGCCCACAGCACCTCCACCATGGTGGGTCTTTTGCTGTCCCTTGTGCCTGTTTTCAAAAGCAAAAACTAACGGTAAACGGTAAAAATAAGGCTACTTTAGTCCCTGGACTATAGGTACTTAGTCATGTGTTTCAATCTTCTTGCAATTCTTTGTTTGATTTTTACCTTAAAGATAGATCAAGACACATTTTTATAGCCCCAGACACTAATGACACTCTTAACTTTGGATTGGAATTTAATGTTTATAAGCACATCCCAAAGCAAAACCAGTGCTCTGTTTGTCCATTCCAAATGATTAGCCCGTTAGGTCAAATAGGTCCACTAAAAATAACACAAGATAATTTGGATTTGGACTTGCAACATTCCAAATTCTCAACATCATAAAAGTTCTAGTTAATTATCAGACAAAGTCAGAAGGACTTTCAGGGGAACTTTGTTCACATCCCCTTATATCTCGTCTTTGCTGTGTCCTCTTCTTAGACCATTCTGTTGGTGAGAATTCCCGCAGGCCTTTTATCTCACTATGTTTCATTTCTAACACTGCAGATTGTTTTTTCTTCAGTATTTATTTAATTCCTCTTTCATACCTTCATTTCATGCAGCTGTCTGTTAACTTCTAAAAGAAACTGTTTTAGGCTTTTACAGTGGTTTAACCTGTTTCTAAAAAACATTATTTTGGGTTTTGATTTTATATGGTATATTTACTTGTTTCTAAAACTGTTTTATAGAACAGCTGTTTTTAAAGAGATATTTTCTGTGGCAGCCTGTCATCTCCAGGTTTCCTGTCTCCTGAAGAACTGCCCTTCTCCATGCTTTAGGTCCCATTCTGCCTGTGGGATCTCCCCCACCCTTTCATTCTGGCTATGGGATCTCCCATCCCATGCCTCCATTCTCTCTGTGGAATCTCCCCCAACTCCTTCATTCTGACTGTGGGATCTCCCCCCACCCCTTTATTCTGCCTCTGGGATCTCAATCCCACCTCTTCATTCTGTTTGTGGGATCCCCCCCAACCCCTTCATTCTGCCTGTGGGATCTCCCCCTACCCCTTCATTCTGTCTATGGGTTCTCCCCCCACCTCCTCATTCTGTCTGTGGGATCTCCCTCCACTCCTTCATTCCGTCCATGGGATTTCCCCCCACCCCTTTACCCTTGTTTCACTGTCACCCACATGAGATTTATTGTAAATATTAGTTTAATAAGGCTTTTCTCTCTACTGTCTACTCTCTTTCAAAACCTAAACTCTAAACTTTTCTATGACACTCACCTGAAAACTTAAAAAGCCTCAATTTGTACACCAGAAATATTAATTTATTACATTATCTATTGTGTATAATTTGGATCCCATGTTCTTTTAGTTATATAGTGCTACATACCACTCTCTTTTGAGTCAAATAACTGACTTCCTTAAGACTTCAGCTGTGCCTACTTCAAAAGATCATCCTAATCAAACTTGTTGATTATTGTGTTTTGGGTGCACCTAGTTTTCATGTAATTATGTCATATGTGTCTATGATAATTACTTTCATGTTTTGTCTGAGATTTCATGTAATTATCTCATATATGCCTATGATAAGGTTTTTAATGTGTTGAGATCTCATGTAATTCCATCACATGTGTCTAGGATAATTTTTTTATACGTTGTTTCTGTCAGAACAATTTTTTTAAACAAACTGTGGCCATTTCATTTTTTTATTTCTTGTTATTTTTATTGTGCAAAAGAATTATTGGTTTTATTTTTATTTTTGGCATGCCCAATTAAAATGACCAGATTTGTAACTATTGGTGTTTTGATGATTTATTCAAAGGTCTTATAAACTTGGGTACTATGAACATCTTAAAATCTATTGAACAATGTCTAGGTGTATTAAGTGTTTCACAAAATGTCTAAATGCTAATTATTTATACAAAACAAAGTTCATTAAAATAATACAATATATTGGTTTTTTCTTTCAAAATAGATTCTAAATTAATATATATTAATCAAAATTTTAATTTCAGTTGTGTGATGGTCAAAAAAGGCAAATCATTTCTTTTTTAAATTTTCTTACTATAAAACTATTAAGTATAGAAATTTTGATAAGGATAGACTACATACAAAATGGTAGATGTATAGGATTACTGGAGATCTTCATCTTGCATTTCCCTTTCCCAATGAGAGTAACACAAAATATAATTTCAATAAAGATTAATTACAAAATATTGGTTAATGAAATCTACCTTATATATGATAGCATATCTATGCACTGTCTACATGAGCTTATGCTTTTAGAAAATAATTGGTTTCAAGTTCACTTATTTCTCATATAAACTAAAACTGTTAAATTAGCCCAAAAAATATCTTTTCTGGTCAAAATGTTATCTCTTTGATCCTTGTTTCATTCTGGTTCTACAACATGGATCCTATTGCTTGAGGATAGATGTCAATTTTTAAAATTGATTACTTTTGCTCCAGAATGAAATTTCTAATATGAATGATTACTCCTTTGAGGTTTTATTAAGGGGCTAAATATTAATTGCTTAGTAAATTCTCACAACAAATTTTAAACGTGTTTGTAAATGTTATCATATCTCATGATATTAGTAAAGGAAACAAAAATGTTAAAAAGTTGGTAAAAGAATATAAAAAATGTCCTGTAACTGTGGTGAGTCACCTGTCCTCTCGTTCAGGGAGGCCATAGAGATCGCACTAGATGGACTCTAGCCAGTGTCTAGTCTATAAAGAAGAAAGTCAACACACACAACAAAGTTTCTTCCAAGCAAAACCATGGCCTAGCAAGAATTCTGAATTATGCTCACATAGATGGAACTTGTAAAAGAAAATCCAAGGGACCAGGAGCTCTACCCCATTAACCCCAAAGCCCAGTGACTCCTGAGGGCCAAATCCTCAAGTGGCCTTGACAGTAAAAAGGAAATTTTAATTAATTTGGGTCAACTGCATAGTTTTAAACACCCAATAAGGAAAATATCACCAAAGATTAAAATATTTTCTATGTTTCTTTAAGAGTTTCAAGGAATTGCACTTCCCAGACACAAGCCTTACATTCATATAAAGTATTATTTTAGACACTTATTCCTCACTAATGATTTTGTTATTAATAAAAAATGCTACTTAAACGTAAAATTTCAAATCTTGGCCTAATTCAACACTGCAGTGCCTACCTGAAACCAAGAGAAATAAGCCCACTATTGCTCTAAACCATTGTACTATGTTTAATTAACTGTCTCCAAAGATTCTTGTAGAACATCCTGGCTGAGCAGCCTGTATTACTGTCCAGCCACTACTGGAGGCCAAATCAAGGCTATGATCCTGCTCCACATCACCAGAGGTCTCCCTCTTCCAATGACCCCTAAATGACCCCCTTCATGTGAAAATTCTCCTCAGCTAGACGAACTTAAGAGAGAAACAATCCCATTTCTATTTATCTTCAGTGTCTGGAATGAAAGAAAAATGCATAGCCTTAAGAGGGCCCTGAGCTAACTTCCAAATGGCCCCATACTAGGTTGAATAAAAACTAGGTAAATTTCAAATCTGAGATAATATCTAATCTAGGAACTGTGTAATATCCCCACACCCCAAAGACTGTTATCTGGGAAAACAAATAAAAGGCCCTTTGTCTCAAAATGTCCTAACCACATCAGCAGCACTAACCTTACCCACCTCCCCCTTTCCCAATTCCCCAACCCTCATAAACAGCCCACCAAATGTGCCCAAGTGGGTACAGTTTCAAATCCTGTGGAGAGACTGCTGCCACCTTCATTGTTCTCAGTAAAGAACAATCTGCTCCCAAGGTTGTCCCATCTTTTCATTTTCACGTCGGCCCTGGTCAGTCTCAATCTAACATTTTCCAGGCCGTCAATGAAGGTAAGACTTGAGTTGCAATGGAGACCTTAGGATACTGGAGATGCCAGGACCTTTTGAGATCTGCCGAGGAAAGCTTCACTCACAGTGTAGACCTTGCTCAAGAAATAGGCAATGTGTGTTGCAAACAACAAAACTAGAAAGGTAGACCTGCTTGTTCCCTTTGAAGCCCAAATCATTACTTTACAAGCCACAGGTGATGCATTATTTGATATCTGCCCCAGTACCATTTTATGTTAGAAGTATGTAATTTATTTTATTCTTATTATACAAGGGCTTATACAATTAAGGGGCTGCTTTGAATCACAGAAGAGATTTTAGACTTTTAAATAGGGTTTGGAACTGGTGAAATCTATGGGAACCTTTAAAATTTGACTGAAACACTTTTTAATATGAAATGGCCATGAAACTATGGGCACAAGCGCAGAAAGTTATGATGTATGTGATATATTTTAGTGTCAGGTTGACAACAGTTAGATGTGTGATGATGTATACTGACTGATTAATCAGCTTGACAGAATATATGATTATCTAGGAAAGGAGCCTTTAGGCACGCCCAAGAATAATTTTCTTGATTATGTTTATTACATAGGAAGCACTACCCTAAATATGTGCAGCAGTGTACCACGGGCTGGGTCTTGAACTGGAATGAAATAACTATGGTAGAGAATTGAGTAGCAGCATTGATCACTCTTTCATGCCTAACCTCAGAATCAATTTAAGCCAAAGCTTCAAGGTCTCAACTTCTTGACATTCTTGTCATGATGGACTATACTCTCAAACTATAAGCTAAAATAAGCCTTTCTTCTTTAGAGTTTTTTTTTTGGTCACAGTATTTTTCCCCCAGTAACAGGAAAAGTAACTAAGACCCTACTACATATCTGTAGATGATTCGTGGATACACAATTGAGCAATGTGTCGTTGGTTTGCCAGTGACTGCAACAGAGACACTGCAGGGAGAAAATAGCTAAAAGATTAAAACTACCTGTAGAAGTTCCAATTTACTATCTTGTGTAGTGACAACTAATGTTCACCATCCTCTTAAGAACCAAAACTTGCCTTTCTCTCTCTTATCTGAGGATAAGTAGCCCCATATGAATTCATTCCTTAGGCAACCAACCAATACCTTTCTTATCCTGATAATTACCTGCAGACTTTACAATTTCCTGGGGAAAAGGGGGAGGGGAAGAAAAAGTTTATTATATGCAGAACTCAGAACATTTGTGATCATTGGGAAGCGGGACTCTGTCTATCAGAATAGTACCACAAACCGGTAACTAGCCTGATGCCTTCCTATCTGATATGCCATCCCACAACTCCTTACATAAATAGGATTTTCATTTGAAGCCCAAGGCAGGACTCTCGTTGGGGTGACATCCTCTATCTTCTTTGGTTTGCTAACTTTTCATATAAATCTTTTTCCTTGCTTCAGTGATTTCTCAGCTAGTCAGTGACATTTTCAAGTGGCAAGAGATGATCCATTATTACGGTACTACCACTTCAGGAGAATGAAATGGGCTCAGGTCTAAGCCATTATCACATGGGCACTTATGAGACATTTGGATACAAACTACAGAACTCTGTTAAAAGTTACAGAAGTATGTATTGAAAAGAACAAATTGTGCTCTATGAAATTTTAAAACTAACAAAAAGCTTGAACAATGTTTAAAAGCTGCATTTTGAATCTAGACTGAGCTCAGTTGTGCTCACTCCGTATACTTCATTTTCCTCATTTACAAAATGGGTAATAACAATGACTGCTTCAGAGTGAAACTGAACAGGTTAAATACTTTTTGAAAATTAAAATGGGCAAGCATTCCAATCATTCAGTAGGTTTTAGCACTTTTGGATTCTCGTCTTTCTTCCCTCCTGTCATGGAATACTTGCTAACTCTCTCTATATTGAATTGCAACTGTCTGCCATTCAAGACATTACTGGTGTTTGATAATATGTACTTTCCCATTTTCGTGACAATGCCACATTAGATTTATCAGTTTGCTTGTTTCTCAGGTGAGGAAAATGTGCCACAAGAGAAGTAAACTTTTCAAGATATAACAGGATTCAAAGCTTATGTGGTTTTGCCTATTTTAGACTGTTGTGAATGAAAATTCCCAGAAAAATTCTGCATCTTGGACTGAATTTACTGCAAGGCTGATCAACTGATTAGTACTTCAATTGCTGTGGAGAGTTTGGAATGCTGCAGATGCAGAGCCTACCTACAGTTCATTTTGGGCCGTTTTTAGCCTTAAATGGACATTCCTTGCCCACCTCTGATTTAACATCTTGTGACTAACAGATGAATAAAAAAACCTTTAGGAATGTATTAACTTAACAAAGCCCTAGCTCCTACCAACAAAAAGACTAAGAATGTCATCAGACAGCTTCTGAGGCCTATAGTAGAATTCTCTCTGTTTTTTTATGACCCACCTACTGAATATACTCAACCACATATTTGAAAATATGTTGATTTATTACTTTCTTTGTCCTGTTACTATAAAAGATTAATGAAGTTGCTACCTCATTGGATCATGGTATTTGGGGAAACCTAAATCTGTGTTCCCAGGTCATGGTCACAAATATTTGGCTCCAGAATAAACACATCTATTTTATTTGTTTGAGGTGAAAGCTGTTTCTTTCGATACTGTACACATTTTGAGCACATTCATCCTGAGTACTAAACTTTTCCACATCGTTGTATCAAATCTATGAATTTTGCTTTTGTGGCATAAATTTCCAAAATTGACTTCTCTTACAAATTTCTAGGTTATTGTAATTCACTCCTGACAATAACAAAATGCTTATCAATGGAACTCCAGGTGGAACTTTGTCAATCACTGAAATGATATTGAAATAACTCATATTTTGTTTATATATAAATATATATAGTATAAGTAAAATGAAAGCATTTGCATGCTTCATAATTATATTTTGTATTTTGGAGTACAAAAGTCAAATTCAACAATTGTGTTTTCAGAATACAATTATATTGTGTAGGAGATAAGCTTTAGTCTCTTTGAAGCCTAACAATACATGAGCCACTAGAGGCAGATAATGTAGCAGCTTCTCTAGAGAATAGCACTAGTTCATCCTTTTTCTCTATTACCTGCTGAACAAAGTCAGTCATTAGAAATTGGAGGAGAGGGAAACAAGGTCCAGAATGACTCAGTAAACTGGAGTCTCAGAATAAAATATGTTAGCTGTTGTGCTGGTTAAACTGTCACTTTGCCACAACCTAGAATCACCTTAGAAGAGAATCTCAACAACGATTGTCTAAGTCAGGTTGCATCATGGGCACATTTTTGTATTGGAGTGGAAGGTAATTTGAATTACATTAATTGATGTGGGAAGACCATGACTGGAGGTGGACAGCTTGATTCCTTGGTCTTGGCCCCTGTACTTTGTAAGGGTGGAGAAAGCTCACTGAGTACTAGCATCACACATTACTTTTCTCCGCTTTTGATTATGAATGTGACGTGACTAGGTACATGTTCCTGCCACTATGACATCACTCTAACAATAGACTCTATTCTAGATTAAAGATAAGATAAAATCTTATCCAAAATAAATCCTTTTCCCCCTTGGTTGATTTGTGTCAGGTTGTATTGCCATAGGAATGGAGATGAAGTTAGGACAGGTTCCCAGGATGGAAAGTCTGCCATTTCTTCTGGAGCAGAATTGCAAAGACTTCCTCATCTCCCATGCTTTTTAGTGTCTTCTCTCATTGTACTTTGCCTGATCCTCTCTTCTTAAACCTTTGTGTTGTCATTATAATCCATAAGAATTCCCGGCAAAAGCATATTTTAGTAAAATGGAACATTATATATTCTCTCTGTGGTAGACTTGAGCTCAAATTCTGGCACTATCATAAAAGATCTGAAATCCAGGAACATCCATCTAAAGTCAGATAACAGCAGCAGCAGATCTCAAAATGTGGCTTAGAGCCCCTGTAGGTCTCAGAGACATGTCATGGAGCATATGTCATACAGTATACCTTCTGCTTTAAAAGAATCTCTGCACATGAGTGCACAATCCCTTTCCAAAGAGATGTCACAGATGGGCTATCACAACAGACTAATGCAAAAGCAAGTAGGAGAACCAGCTAGCTTCCATAAAGATATGGATTAAAGTCATGTAGTAAAACTGAAATAAATGTCACAATCGTGACTTCTTTCTGTTATTAAAATTATTTTACTTTAATATTAATATATTACCTATGTATGCAATGTAATAAGGTCATCATATCATTATCATCATCATTAATTAATAAAATAGATACTATTGATAAATATAACTCAAATATAAACCTCTCAGGAGTCTTAACACAAAAATGCACATAGTTTCTTAGAATAGACACTTTAAGAACTATCTAAAAAGGAAAAATATTAAAACTGTAAAGTATCAAACATACCTCAATTTTTTATGCAATTGAAATACACTTGTGAGTATAAGAGAATGTACAATCTAGGTTTTCTCAGAAGAATTAAATACATTCAAGTGTCTTAAAAATTCCTCAAATATCCTTTTAGATGGTGTTATTTTATTCTGATATCAACCTACGGTCATAAAGTTTAGAAATTGAATCTTAGCAAACGGCTTCTGTCCCTCTGTTTGTAGACAATCAATTAAGATTTTAATGATTGACTATATTATTTGGTTGACATACTATTAAAGAAAAAGCAAAGTATTCTTCAAAATTCTAACATAAGGGAATTTCACTTAGACTTGTAACAAGGTTTCCCAGTTCTCCCCTGAGAAAATACTACCGTAAGTGAAGATGTTTTCATAGCAGCATCCAAGATTGCCACTTTCCAGTACTCTTCAACGTTTTCTGGGATGGGTGTATAAACATAATAAGCAAAGAGAATACAGCATAGTCCAGGCAACAGAATTTTGTACTCCATGATAAATCTTTTTCCAACTTCTGTTTGGTGATCATTTAATACAGTCCCATATATATACTGCTAAATACTAAGACAAAGGTACAAGGCAATCTCTTTCACATAATACGACTATTTTAGCAACACAGACTGGACATTCAGTTTTAAGATAAAGCTGATTAGGCCACTGGAGAAACTAGTTATGCAATTGCACTTCTTTGAGAAGTTGAATTTATGAGAGCTTATCTAATAAGTTTGCATCAACAGTAAACATTGACAGCAGTTAGTGTTTTTTCTTTAACCCATTAATACCAGCAAAATATACATTATTAGAATTCTGAAAAAAAAGCACAAGAAAGATAAAGAAATTCATTTTTTCTGATGCCATTTTGCAGGGAGCAGTGACAAGAAGTTGAAAACAGAATAAAACGTTAGGCAACATTTAATCACCCAAAGCAGGGAATGGTAAGGGAATCATGCAGCTCCCATTTACAAAAGGCTCATTCCACAGTTTCCTAAAACAAAGGCACCAGGTAACAAACATCAAACATACCAAAAGAAGGGCCCATGGAGTCATTCTGATTCAAACCGCAATAATCACTAATTTTGTAGAAAGTTCTTGTATAATAGAAATTAACCCACATGTTAAAAGAAACCAATAGGGGTGGGAGAAAAATATCACATTATTGAAGCATCACAGTGCGAAGATGTGATGTCGGTTCCAAAGGACTTCAAAAGACAGTGAGGTAATCATTTTTTTTTAGAGATCTTTTCTAAAGGTTAAAAACTCACTCAGTTTTATGTCTTACAGGGTTTATATTGAGTTCTGTATTGTATAACTGTATTAATATTAAAAAATAGTCTTTTTTTTAATTTGAAAATAAGTAATAATTTTGAATTACTGACATGAAATGAGTTTGTAACATAACATGCCATACATTGTAAAAATAGCCTCTAAGAGAAGCAAAATACAGCAGACTTATACAAAGAAAACTAAATTATTTTGTTACCAGCTCATTTGCATTACAAGAAATACTGGAAAGTTTCTCTAGAAACAAAAATGCATTATCAGGCAGAATGCCTACAAGCAGGCATGAAGAGCCTCAGAACGGGCTAAATAAAGTAAAGCAAGGACAGCAGCTATTTCCGTTTATTCCCATGATGGTCCTGTGTGGGGGATGTCGGTAGAAGGCAACACAAAGTATCACAACCCAAAGGAAGGAGAAAACTAGTCTTTGTTTCCAGGTGATACACTAACATGAAGAAAAATTACGACATAAATATTTTGCGCTGACCTCAAGTAGCTAGATATCAGCTATATTTTCTGCCTCTCTGACTAAATACCTGACAGTAAGCAACTTCACGGAGGATTTTTACATTTTGGCTAAAGTTTCAGGGAATAGTTTATCGTGGTGGGAAAGGCATCGTGGCAGAAGGGACTTAGAGCTGTGGCAGCAGGAACTGACTTATTTCAGAGCAAGCCCAGAACCTTGCAGAAGAGAATGCCAGGACTTGGATTGCTTTTACTTTCCCCCCTTTATGTTCACCCTGGGACTCCGGTACACGAGATGGTGCCATTCACACTCAAGACAAACCTTCCTTTCAGTTAAATCTCTCCTAAATGCCTTCATGAGCACATCTAGAAGTGTGAGCGAGGGAATTTGAAATCCAGTCAAGGTGACCGTGAACATCAACAATTTCATCGAAATGATTTGTGTTTGAGCAACAGGATATGAAGGTTCCCTTCTCCCCACTTCCTTACTATTGGTTGTTGTTTTCCCAGTGATAACCATTCTGAATGAGGTGAGATGAGGTGTAATTCTGATTTGCATTTCCCTGATTGATAGGGACACTGAACTTTTTCCCTGTTTATTGGCCATTTGTACATCATTTTTTGATAGCAGACTATTCACAATGCCCAAGTTATAGAATGAACCTGTATGCCAGCAATAAATGAATGGATAAATAAATGTGTTAGCTATACCTAACATAGATTTAGCCTTAAAGAATAAAATTATGCTTTTTCAGAAAAATAATTAGAACTACAGGACAGAAAAAATAAGACCTACTCAGAAAAACAAATATGTATGCCCACATTTGTGTATCTTAAATTATATAAATATATTTACACACATATAAATATGTGAGCGGAAGACTGTCTGGGGAAAGGAAGTGCACTGGAAGAACGTGGGAGGAGGAGAAACGGGAGTGTGCATGGACGGTCTGCTGCAGCTGCACCATCTTCATGAATAGAAATGTCCCTATGAAATTCAGCACTGTGTTCAATGAGTATGAACAATAAGATTAAATAAAATTGAAATTTAAAAATACTAAAAGTTCAAATAGAAAACTCACATGAAAGACTACCCACTCAAAAGTAGTACGGATGGATCATGTGGGAGATCAATTTATAGCTTTTGGGAATCTCCCCACTGATTTTATAACGGCTGCATATAAAGGCTGCACTCCCACCAGTAGTGAATAAGAGTTCCCTTTTCCCCAGAGCCTCACCATCACTTGCTATGGTTTGTTTTTTGGATCTTGATAAAATCTCAAAGTAGTTTTAATTTGCATTTTCCTGATGACTAAAGATGCTCAGCTTAAAAAAAATATTTCTTGGCCATTTGTGTTCCATCTTTTGAGAAGCCCCTGTTCAGTTCCTTGCCACAATTCCTAATTAGGTTGTTTGTGGGTTTTGTTTTTGTTTTTTGTTTCTATTTTTTTAATGTTTGGTTTTTTAAGTCCTTTGTATATTTCAGATACTAACTCTCTGTCAGATGTATAGCTGGTAAATATCTTTTTTCAATTCTGCAGATTGCCTCTTCACTAGAATATGGGTCTTTTGCAGTATAGAAGCTATTTAGTTTCATGAGGGTGCTTTGTCAGTTGTTGGAGTTAATACCTGTTCTATGGGAGTCTTCTTCAGAAAGCCCATTCCTGTAGAGCCATTCCACTCTTGGTCATAAACCCAAAGGACCCTATATCCTATTACAGAGATAGGGTCATCCATGTTCATTGCTGCTCTATTTACAATAGCCAGGAAATGAAAACAACCTAGATGCCTACCAACTGATGGATGGATAATGAAAGCATGGAACATTTACACAGTGGGACGTTATTTAGCTGTTAAGAAAAAAGAATATTATGACATTCACAAGTAAATGGATGGAACTAGATACTCAGACCCAGAAAGAAAAATGTCACATTTTCTTTCTCATGAGCAGATGTTGATTTTGAATCCTTAGATGTGTGTGTTGCAATTGGATAATCTAGAGATGTCAGCAAACTTGTAAATGGCAATGAGTACAAGGCTTCAGAGGAGAGGAGAATAGAATGCAGTGACATCAAAGGGGAAAGGGGACTAGAGTAGGAAAATTGAATGGTTTGGGGAATTGGAGGGCAGAGCAGAGGAGGGAGAACTAACACTAAAGGCCTTTATATAAAAAGAGCCTTGTGGAAACCTACCACTATAGAAGCTTCTTAAATACATAGATATACAATATAAAAAGATGTTAAATGGATCCACCTTGTAACAGGGAGACATTGCCCCTACTAGAGACACCATAGACTAACAAAGTAAAAGTCCAGTGCCATCAATGAACTCCCTGTTTTGAAGCCATTGATAAGAGATCCCGTAGACCCTCAGACAATTCTATTACCCCTGCTCTTGGTTACCCAACAGAACTTAACAGTAAGACCCTATTGCTGTACACTACATATATTAGTTGTAGAATAAACAAGGAGAAATCAAGCTGGTGCTGACTTCAAAGCTCCATCTCTACTGTCTAGCATTCATAGTGACCCGAAGAGAAAAGTATCTGTCAACCTTGTCCACCTGTGAATCCTATGAGCTACAACGCAAACTTCCTGGCAAAATAAGCATCCTGGTGCAATAGTGGCATGAATTTTAAGAGTGTAAGCAACTACTTTCTGACTGAATTTAGGGATGGAGACCATTTCTGACAATGATACCATGCCAAGGAACCTGTGAATAAGCAGGTCACAGAGCATAGAAGAAAGCCTAATGCTATTATTCTACTCACTAGACAGAATACTATACTGATTATTGTTATACCCAGAGGTTAATGTATCTCTCAACTGTCACCAGACAGCTTTCTCATGTGGCATATGGTGATTAACACAGAAAGTTACAACTGGCCAATGTGCAGAGAGTGAATACAGAATGCTGATCCCTGAATAGGTCACCTATATCAAACTTCTGTTTTCCAAGGTTCATGAATTATTGTGGAAGTCAGGGAGGAAAGATTATAAGAGTCAGAGGTGGTGGATGAGCAGAAGGAAACAGTTTTCCAGACAGATGGTCAGTTATATGAATTCAGAGCAATTGTGACAGCATGCACAAGTCCCATGTAAGCTCAAATAAGACAAAATTCTAGCACAGAGCTCAGGTGTAAGTAAGGAACATAGACTATAGCTGAGGCATTACTGGAAACCATCAGCTACTGAGAAGGAGAGAGTCAGTCTTTTTTAAGTCTGTGACTCTGGGTAGGTTAACCAGGCTCCAAGGGATGGACTTACACCAAAGACATTGGGGACAAAAATTTGACTCTATATACTGATAGTTTTTCACAGCTGTTAGATCACATTAATGTAAGTGAAAGATAAAAAAGGATAAAATAGGAAATAAATTCACTATTCATTACTTACGTGCTCATATCATTCAGGCAAATAATGACAAAAAATGAAAGTATTGACTATGAGTATAAATGCACGACTTTGGGCATTGTGTACACTCTTCCTCTCTTTACTCCAGTGGCAAAGCAAAAGGAGTAGGCATTTAAGTCTCCTGAGATACTGTACAGTTTCTGAAAAGAACATTTCTAGTAATAGTACACCAACTAATATTACACAAAGTTGGCCAGTACAATGGTTAATTATTATTGTTAAATTTACTGGATTTTTGAATAACCATGGAAATATCCTTCTGTTTTGCTTGTGTGGGTATTTCCAGAAAGGTTTAACTCAGGAAGGAAGACACGCCCTGAATGTTGGCTGTATCATTCCATAGGCACAGAGCCTTGACTGAAGAAAAAGAACAAAGTATTCTAAAAACCAGCACTCATCTTACTTGGTTTCCTGGCTACAGATGTACTGTGACCAACTATCTCACAATGCTGTCTTCTTGATGAACTACACCCCTGTTAAGACAAAATAAGCCATCTGAAGATGCTTCTTTGTCAGATACTGACTCCAGCATTGAGAAAAGTAACAATACCATAAGTATGTCTTTACTCATGAAACAAAGGAGCACAGATGTTCCCCAGGTACAGCCTCTTCTGAGAAAAGGGAAAACTTAAATGAAAGAATGAGATAACATTGCTTCGTTCCTGGCACATGTCGTGTGTGATTACAAACACACAAATGGAAAATCCAGCCTGAGACAAAGAGAAGCGTTATAGGCCATATTTAGCAATTTGGATTTTATCATGAGGCAATCAGGACAAACATCACATGCTATGCTACAAATAGAGTGGCCTGTTCATCTTTGTCTGAGGTCACCCCAGTTCTTTCCCTCCATTTGGGCACAGTGTTAACAACTGTCCCCTTCACTTTCATACCCACTGTCACAAGGATCTTGGTTTGGATAAGTTATCAAAATCAGTTTCAGGGTAGCCATATGCCTGCCTTATTCGATGGTTGGGCTGACAGGTAAGATATATCAGAAAGACAGTCAAACAAACACTGAAGAATTGAGTGTAGTGCTGTGAAACTGTGACAGGGATCACAACAATCATTTTCCTGTTGCTTCAGGAACACAGTGAAAGCCAGAACTGACAAACTAAACTCCCAGAGCAACCAACGCCTGACATTTTTCTGAATGACAGGGTGTTATTCTAATATTCCAGCAAAGCCAGGAACAATTCAAAGCTCAAGAGCAGCACCAAGAAAAGTGGCTGCCACATAGTGCCTGTAGAAAAAAAATGGTCCCATCTGTGTGCAGACTGAGGTGGGATGTGCTCTGTGACTCTCTAAAATTGTCACAGTCCATCTGTAGGGCAATGATATCATTCATGATGGAGTGAGGTATAGTTTGTAGTTAAAAACTTTCAAACATTGTCTTAGTTCCATTTCCTGTCTCTGTGATAAAACACCCTTATGAAAGAAACTTGAGAGACAAAGGATTTATTTGGTTCACAATCCCAGGTTACAGTCTATCAGTGTGAGAAATTCAAGACCACAGGAACTTGCAGGGATTGGTCTTACCACATCCATAGTCAAGAGCAGAGAACCATGAATTATCACAGGGATGCTGGTACTCAGTAAGCTTCCTCTACTCTCATACAGTTCAGGATCTAATGCCTATGGAATATTGTCACCCACAGGAGTTAATCTTCCCACTTCAATTAATGTAATTAAGGTAACAATGGGCCTGGCAAGACATGACCATTGGTATAATAATGACATGATTTAAGCAGGCATGACCAACCACTTTCTGGATGATTTGGACTCATTCCAAAAGATAAAACTCCCACCTGGCACCATTACCAGAGACAAAAACCTGTGGAGAGACAGGTCATAGGTCGTAGGATAGATCACACTATTATTTGGCTAAGTGGACATAGTCTTAAACCAACTCCTAATGACTTACCACTATGTTGAAAGATGAGTACATCTCTCAGTCCTCATCAGAGAAGCTTCTTTTGGAAGCAGATGGCGATTGACACAGAGATCTATAGATAGTCTAGGTGTAGAGAATAGGAAACTTCAGAATGCTCAGTCATACAACGGGGAAGCTGTGCAAATGAACTCACTCTGATTGTGACATCATGCAAAAGAGCTGGGAAAGCTCAAGCTGGATCAAATCCTAGCATGGAGAGAAGAGTTGGACGTGGTAAACCACCCTTAGTTGAGGCACTATTGGAAATTTGTAGCTTCTGGAGAAAATGAAAGTCAGTTTTCCTTATGAATGTAGCCTCTAGTAGGTCAACCATGCCACAGTGGATGGCCACATACCCAGTAGTATATGGGCAGCACAGACTGGACTTGAATGGTTTTTAAGAAGAAAGGAAGACAAAAAGTTGAGTGGTTAGAGAAAGCGCAGTGGACCTGGGAGGAGCTGAAGGAGGGAGGGTGCTTATGATCAAAGTATGAAATTCTTAAAGGATTAATGGGGAAAGTAGCTGGGGCAAGAAAGTTGGAGTACTGCTATGGTCTACCGGTTGTAGAGATTGTTAAAGATTTGGAAAGTTTTAATTAGGGGCTGGAGAAATTGTTCATCAATTAAGAGCACTGACTGCCCTTGCAAAGGACCCAGGTTCAGTTTCCAGGCCCAACATGACAGTTCACAACCATTCATTACCCCAGTTCCTGGGGATCTGATTCTCTCACCTGGCCTCCATAGTCACTGTACACACAGGTGTACTTACTTACATGCAGGCAAAGCACTCATACACATAAAAATGAAACTTAAATTAAAAAAGAGGTAAAAGTAGAAGCTGAAGAGAATGAGGAGAGGAGGGAAGTAGGACTGAGGAGGGACGCGTATGAGACAGTGGAGAGTGCAGAGTGCAGCAGTATACTAAGTAAGAAACCAGGTGAAGAGACACAGAGCAAACCTAACTGAGCATATACCAACAGGAGGAAAACCATTCTGAAGCACGTAGGCAAAAGCGAGAGTCCAAAAACAGAAAGTTAGAAAAAAGAAAACCTACTGAATAAATCTGGCCCAGTTGTGCTCTTGAAACGTGTTCTCAGATCCCACTGTCTCTAGCAAGACCCACTTGGTGCTCTGGGGAGAACTGAGTAAGAATCCGCGTTCTCTACAGCCTTCCTACTCTATGAAGTTCTGGGGCAGATTATGTCTTTTCTTGGTGGTTCCCTTAGACCCCTGACCTCCATCTTCATCACTTTTATCCCGGAAGGTCAGTTATCTGTAAGGAGCAGCAGCTCCTATGCAGTTTCCATTGTTTTCCCACAAGCAGCTGGGTTCAGCTTGAGTGATGCCAGTTCTGGAAACTTTAGGATCTGACACTGATTCCCACCATTCATGAATACCTCCATGTAGAGATCTCCTCTGGCACAATTAGTTCCTTAGAGAACTGATCTCTTACAAGAAAATAGTTTATGGCGTGTGATCCTTTGCTTTCACTGAATTTTGGTGGTGAGATTTCTAATCCACAATCTTACCCAGAAGTCAGATATCTCTTTAACATACTGTGGTGTTTTGAATGGGAATGTGTCCCATAGGCTCCAAGTATTTGGACTTTTTGCCCCAGTTTCTGGCACTGTTTTGGAAGGTCTTAGAAGGTGTGCCCTTGCTGGAGAAAGTGCTTCACTGGGGGCGGGATATGAGAGTTCTTAAGCCTTGTTGGATTCTAGTCACCCTCTGCTTCCTGTGCCTGCTTGAAGATGTAAGTGATTTATGGGGGAATTCATGGGTGTGATAGTATTAATATTTGACAGCCACATTTCTGATCAGCTATATTTGTTCATACAATATTGTTTATTAATTCATTAGGGGCAATGGAATCCTATTTTTATCATTGATATTGGATATTCTATCAATAAAGCCAAATGAGATTGATGTTTCCAATACTAGTCTACCTGGGTTTTGCTCGGTATAGTTGTGATATTTGTTATGAGTCAATTAAAATAAATAAGGTCCATCTAGCTCTCTCTTCTGTGGTGGCTGCTACATCCTCCTTGGTAATACAACTCTCAGGCACGTTGTATAGTTGTGGTATTAAGAATGCTAGTGTAGTTCACCACTGGTAAAATGAGTGTCCTTGGGTGTTGGGATTTAATGAGGTGTTGGTTACCAGATACAACATTTTGCCAGGTTCGGTGTAGTAACAACAGGTGAGAGAGACTAAGGGGTGTACCATGTGTCCAGTCCCTCATGGCAAATTCTTGTAATGCACCTGACAATTTAGTGACCAACCCCAGGTCTAGATATTCTATACGTTTGGATAGAAGGCAGCCTGAGCTGTAAATTACTCAGCCATTCGTTTCCAGTCCTGTACTCTATCAGTTGAGTACCGTTTCTCTTGTTACTCGCCTTTCATCCTCATATGTCTCATTATGTACTATACAAGCAAGGCACGCCTAGTAAAATTTCTAATCTATAGGAAAGATGAGATACTTCTACCTCTACCAGTGGAAATGTAATACCCTGGCAATCTTGGCTCTCATCCCTATACTCCTATAATAAGGGGGAAACTACAAGCATCAGATAGGGATTAGAACCAATGAGCCTTAAATAAAACCCCACATTTACCTCAGCCACAAATAAAGCACAGGATGTATACTGAAGACAATGAATGGAGGAGAAACAGATCAGGAAAACTGAGATTGGGGTTCCTAAGCACAGGCTATTCAGGCTGCTTTATCAGCCTGCTCCCCCACCAAGCTGACTGTTTCTTTACATATACTTTCATAATTCCCCTGTTCTGGATCACAGTATTATTTATGGTGTCCTGGCAGGGAACGGTGCTGTAGCACGTATTATCACTAATCTATCCTCATTGGCTGTGTGAAAAGGCTGTGCCATTGTTGTGGAACTTTGTTTCTTATTATGGGGTGATTGCCAGCCAGACACCAGTTCAGTTGTGATAACCCACACAACACCTTCACTAGATGGGGCTCCATTAGTTGGCTCTTGACATAGCACATGCAGCAATACAGACAGACCTTGGGGGACACATGAGGCTCCTCCCCTAGGATTTATAAGCAGGAAATGACTGCTGGGGATGGATAGTCATCTCAGGTGGTGTAGTTGCCGAGTTGTTATCTGTGCTTCTGTACGTAAACTCTCATTGATGGTCCTGAAAGTAACCCCAATTAAGCTCATTGATTAGGCAAGTTGGACTTTAGATATAATCATTTCTTTGGAGTCTTTCAGTGCCCTTTCTAGAAGACCAGACATCCATTCTTCCTGGGAAAGGTCAGGCAATAACCATCATTCATTTCATTACCTAAAGGTGGAAGAATGTTGGGAAACCCTGCTGTTAGGGTTGTAGTCCTCCATGTCCGGATAGCTCTAAGGGGCTCGGGGCCATATGGAAGGACTCCCCTTTTCAGCAGGGGGCCTCCTGCTCTCTTCCTGACTTACCTGGAAAGTGCAACCAAGCACGGATGCCTGACCTTATTTGGAACATGAC
>NW_008330327.1:1986704-1993966 GCF_000622305.1 Nannospalax galili
TCACATGTAAATAAAGCATACTATGAGCACCTATCAGCTGAGGCACTGGCTACTGCCTCCACACTATATTTTCCCTAACCCCCACTGAATAAATGGAGCTGTTTCACTGAATCTAGAGCTGTTTCACTGAATCTGGAGCTGTTTGCATCGTTGAACCTGCCTCCTGGAAGGGCTTTCTTCCGTCAGTGCTCACTGGCCATACTGACCCCACTTGTTGCTTCTGATCCCTTTGTCCTCGTGGACCGGTGGCCAATGACCCACGAGGAGATGGAGAGACCCCACAGAAGAATGGATAGAAAGCCCATACTACATGGAAAAAATGCTCTTTATTATGTTCCTGGTGCAGTGAAAGATGGTCTTTGGCAAGAGGGAAGTCCTAAGGCATATACAAGAAAGATTAGCTCTTACCTGTGATATATGTTCCTTCCAGACTACAAGCTACTTTAGTTCTTTACTTCATGTAGAGGATTCTTTATTGGTCTAGTTAATCAGTTGCTGTTTTCTTAAATAGATGGCAAGGTTGTTGAAATGGCCCATGAACTGATGTAAACCTTAACAGGATATGGAGGTAAGGGAGGCCGAGTGGGGACACCACTCCATAGAATTTGGTCCATTTGTCAGAATGTCTATGTTCAGTCTTGTCAAAAACTGAATATTATCTAGGTGTGGTGGCTCACACCTCGATAATAATCCCAGCATTCGGCATGCAGAAGCAGGCAGCTCTCTGAGAGGGTGAGGCCAGCCTGGTCTACATAGTGAGTTCTAGTCCAGCTGGGGCTACAGGGAAACTGTCTGAAAAAATGAAAAAAAAAAAAAAAAAAGAATATTCAGCGTATGAATGGTGGCCACAGCCCAAATGACTCTGTCTTGTGTTCCTTTTCAGAGCTTTCTGATAACCATATCATAATGTTAGTATGTATGCCTGTGAGCCCAAGTAGGAGAGGAGGAGCCAGAAGATCTCATATCTGGGTCATAGCATTGATTTTACTAATAAGCATTTGTTCATGGATCCTTGTGATTCCTTGGAAATCTGGGATGGCACAATGGTGTTTGCTGATTTGTTTGATGTTTTTTGACAGGGTCTTCTTAGTTATCTAGACTAGCCTCAAACTTGCAAACTTTCTGCTCTTGAGTGCTGGCATTAAAAACACATATCATGAGGCCTAGTCTGAGTTCCAATCTGAAATGTACTATTTTCACTTGATAAGCAAGCTCTGTTGAGGATGTTCAGGGTACAAACATCAAGTGGAGAACAGGCAGTTGAAGACCCAGTGTCACATGTGGGTCACTCTAGTCATATGATGATACTCAGCTGATGCCAGTGCCCAGTAGCTAATGAGGCTTATCTGAAAGTTGCCGCAAGTCAACTTATGTATCCAAAATCCAAGAGACTGGTATACAGAGCCATTGCCTCCAGTGGAGAATCATAACCTTTGACTCATCTCTAACTACAAATATCCCAGGACTTTGGATCTCCATTGTCCATTTGTCAAACATATTTACAAACCAGCCTACATAATACTTCTCTATCCTATTTTCCACTTCTATCCTTTGCTGAGTATCCCTTGCTGTGATAGCCTCCTCTCAGATGTCTTAAAAGTCATCTGAGTATCTCTTTCCTATTCTTTGGTAACGGGCTACTGAATCCTCACTTCCAAAGTTCTCAGGCCTTAAGAATGAAAAAATCCCTTAAGTGTCCAAAACCAGGGAACTGAGACATGATGCCTCATTTCTACAATCCATGTGGCCAGTTCATTGACATCCCTGAGAAGGTAATATTCAGGTCACCAGAAATCGTCCAGCTGTAAATCCAGCTTCTCTTTTCCTAGTCTCATGCCTCAATCTTGAGTTCTGTACTTAGATATGTGACCATTACTGTCTCAGCTGAAACTATGATACTATGAGACTGAACTGTACTCAGTATGCCCATTTTGTGAACCAGGTTTGCATTGGCTACAAATTATTCTGACTCCACCAGAAAGAAGACACTCATGTGTAGCAAGATACATGAAGCAGATTCATTTTTTTTCCACACAGACAGCAAAAGCAACAGAAGAACCATTGTCAGTTGGTTTCCAAGGTTTGGAAGAGCTGCCAGGGAGGAAAGATTCCTAGACTCATATGCTTTAATTTGTTCTAAGACTGAAAGACTCTACTGCTCAGACTGTGTTTCATGCACCAATGCAAAGTTCTGAGCTAAAGCACTGAAGGCATACTTTCTGGTAAGGATTGGAACAGAGGCCAGGCTCTGATGACCAACTCATCTCTTTCAAAACTGCCTCCATACCACATGCTAAGGCTATTCCTTAGCACTGTAATCAAGAAAGGTCTAGAGAATTAACTAACACAAGCCAAATGTCTTCTCCAATTTCATCTCCTGTGACTTCATATTCTTGTTTACCCTGCTATGTAGAAAGAGTTGTTTTATAAAATCCGCCTGTCTACATGTTTGTGGTCAAATCTAAGAAATCATTGTCAGACTTGTGTCAAAATTCTTTTCTTCATAGTTTCTCATCATTTGTCAAAATGCTTTTATGATACAATGCTCATCAAACTAGGCAGAAGAGGAATGCACCTCAACATAATAATGGCCACATATGAAGATTCCACAGCAGTATCAAATTCAGGGCTGAAAAGCTGAATGCTTTTCCTCTAAAATCAAGAAGTCACAAGTGCTTGCTCGCAGCACATCTCTTGAATGTAGCACTAGACTTGAACATTGAAAGACAATGATTCAAATATGAAAAGTGGCTTCTACACGTGACATCTACTCCAGTTAGCAAACCTTCTCAATGACCCTTCCCTTTAACATTTAAGAAAGATTTTTAGCTGGTTATGGAGAAACTTCTATTACTCAGATGCCTAATATTTGTGAAGGATAGTGCCTAAAGTGTTAGGAGGGGGTGGGTTTCACGGTAATAAGCTCTAGCTGATAGATACAGTTAGCTTGTCTTTCCTCTCTCAAGCTCTGGAAACTTGTGGTGGCCTAACGTAGAGCAAGTGGATAACTAATAAGCATATCCCTCTCAGTGGAATGAGCCTAAGGGAAAGGATTCTGTCAGCACAGGGCAAGCGACTTAAACAGATCCTTAGACTAAAAGGTACACCTGATCCACGAGCTTATAGAGCAATGTTTCTTGTTCCAGAGTTATGTGAAACTCAGTGTTCTGGTGGTTTCTTTTCTAAATTACATGGAAATGTTGATGAAACTTAGAAGTTATATTAAACCCATTGTTGTGGTTTTTGTTTTTATGGCAACTGCACTAGTGTTTCTAATAAGAGACTCAGTATTTCAGTGCTTTTGCAATCCTCTTACCTATTTACAGTGAAAATCCTACCGTGCTTAAGGTTTTTTTTTCTGTCTGTTACTTAGCTTCCTTTACATATTAAATAATGTCTTGATCTTGTGCAGGTTTGTGTCAGTAACCACAGCTGTTTTGATGCATACAATGGTCATGTCACATCCAGGAATAATATTTCCTAGTCCTCCTTCCTGCCACAGACTCCTACATTCTTTCTGTTCACTGTTCTGAGAACTTCCTTGAGTTTTGGATAATGAGAAGTTGATGTAGTGACCCATCTACGAGGATACAGAGCTGCTGATACTCAGCACATTGACAAGTTATGAGTCTCTGTATTAGCTCCTACCCACTTCAAAAACAAGCTGCGCCGAAAATGTTAAGAAATACCATTCATTGTATATTGCCTTGATGACATTACTTTTAGTTGTAAATTTTGAAATTATGTTATATACTTCCTGATTAGGACACCCTGTCACATCTGGAATATGCCCTGCTTGGCCACAGAGCATTTTGCTTCTAGCTTCTTATTGGTTTCTTGGTGATGAAATTTTACAAAGAATTCTTCATCCTTCTTTATAGAAGTAACTCTTTCTCTACTATCCTTTTGTAACTGGCTATAGAAGTTACAGTGAATTGAGGAAATACATTGTGCACCCTTTCTGCTAGTTATTCTATTCAACATATTTTCATGAACATTTACATGAATACGTTTTAAGCATGAAATAAAAATTATTATAAACTTCTATGTTTCAGGGACCTGTAAGGTAGACCATTAAACAAGTTCTCAGCCATATAAAGGATAAATAAATGATTAAGTTACTTTTAAGACCACCTTAAATCCTAAGAAATCACTACTTACTATACATTTTCAAGAAAACCTGATCATCAAGTTTATCAAAAAATTATTGTGTACAAAATTACTGTAAAACAACTAAAAATTACTATCTATAGAAACATGTTGCATAAGAGAATTTAAACAAGTTCTCAGCCATATAAAGGATAAATAAATCATTAAGGTACTTTTAAGACCACCTTAAATCCTAAGAAATCACTACTTACTATACATTTTCAAGAAAACCTGATCATCAAGTTTATCAAAAAATTATTGTGTACAAAATTACTGTAAAACAACTAAAAATTACTATCTATAGAAACATGTTGCATAAGAGAATTGATGATTTATTATATAGATTAACAGAAAGACTGGTCATCTCATGTTGACTGAAGTAATTAACATTTAATTCTGTTTTACAACACTTTTTATTTGTAATCCCTTGTATGTTTAACTCTTAAATAATTTGCTTCTATTATGAATTAAGAAATGGTTCCCAGGTTCTTGATCTTTCTCTATCATGGCTTCTTTGAAACTGAGTCGTATGAATGAATTATGAGCAAATATGTGCATAAGTGATGTGATTTGTCTGAGGATTTCTTTTGCATGACATTATAAAAACTATGAACCACGTACAATCTACTTAAATGATTTAGTTCATTAGTAGTTAATTCAGAAAAACATACATTTGTTAGTTTTCACTTATGATGTGTTGATCAGGAATCAAGGAAAGAGATAAGTAGGAAAAGGTACTTGCTCCATAAGTTTGTCAAACTGTGTTCAATATTTGGAACCTAAATAAATGTAAAAGGTAGAATGAGAGAATCTGGTCTCTTGACCTACACACACATACACACACACACACACACACACACACACACACAAACACACACACACAAATAAGTAAGTTAATTAACTGATTTTTAAAAGATTCATTGACCAATATCCTTTCTCTTTTATAAATAATACAAGAAAGTATTGCTGAATAGGATGCGTTTTCTTCATGTATATCATGGGGCAAATCTTTTAATGAACCTTTCTGAATTGGTTGCAAGAGGTAATGATTGAATGTCAGAGAAGAGCCCCATACAATGAAATCTGAGAGATCAGTGAAGAGATCATCATTGAAATGAACAGAAGACAAATGGTCAAGCTGATGACCTAAAAAATCAACCTGGATAAAATAGGGTGTGAGGACTGAATTATTATTAAACTCATTCACAAAACACACTTGAAATTAGATGTCATCTAAAAGCACGGGAACCACCAAACTAAATGAAGAAGAGATCAACAGCTTAAAGAGACCCATAAAACATAAGGAAATTGAAACAGTAATATAAAACATCCCAGCTGAAAAAAGCCCAGGACCAGATAGATATACAGCAGAATTCTTCCAGACATTTAAAGAAGACCTATACCCAATACTACTTAATTTATTCAAAAAGACAGAAATGGAGGGAGAAATTCCAAATTCCTTCTATGAAGCCAGCATCACTCTAATACCAAAGCCAGGTAAAGATACAACCAAAAAGGAAAACTATAGACCCATATCCTTAATGAACATAGATGCAAAAATTCCAAACAAAACACTTGCAGACTGCATACAGAAACACATCAAAAAGATCATCCAACATGATCAATATGGCTTTATCCCAGAGATGCAGGAATGGTTCAATATATGTAAGTCAATGAATGTCATAAATCATATAAATTGACTCAAAGACAAGAACCACATGGTCATCTCAATAGATGCAAAGAAGACCTTTGACAAAATCCAACATACATTTATTCTCAGCATCCTAGAGGGAATTGGACTGGGGGAAAAATCCCTCAACATAATTAAAGCCATATACAACAAACCCACAGCCAACATCATTCTAAATGGAGAAAAACTGTAAGCATTAAAATCAAGAATCAGGCAAGGCTGTCCACTATCTCCACTCCTTTTTAACATGGTGCTTGAAACTCTTCCAAGAGCAGTAAGACAAGAGATGGAAATTGAAGGAGTAATAATTGGAAAAAAAGAGATCGAATTATCCCTTTTTGCAGATGATATAGTATATCTAAGAGATGCCAAAAATTCCAACAAAAAACTCCTGGAAATTCTTAACACATTCAGTAAAGTGGAGGGTTACAAAATTAATCTACAAAAGTCTGTAGCCTTTCTATATACCAATAACAAGCAATCAGAGAAAGAGCACATGGAAACACTTCCTTTCACAATGGCTGCAAAAAACCCACAAAACATCTGGAATAAACCTCACCAAATGCATTAAAGAGCTCTACAATGAAATTTTAAAATCTTTAAAGAAAGAGATTGAGGAAGACATCAGAAGATGGAAGGACCTCCATTGCTCATGGATTAGAAAAATTAATATTGTGAAAATGACCATCCTACCAAAAGCCATTTATAGATTCAATGCAATGCCAATCAAAATCCCCATGACATTCTTCACAGAATTGCAAAAAACCATCCTAAGTGTCACGTGGAAGCACAAAAGACCTCAGATATCCAAAGCAACCCTGAGCACGAAGAGCAATGCTGGGGGGGGGGATATTATGACATTTTAAACTGTATAACAGAGCTATAGTCATAAAAACAACGTGGTACTGACACAAAAATAGACACATATGTCAATGGAATAAAATTGAAGACCCAAATATGAGTAAATGCAATTTCAGCCACCTGATATTTGACAAAGGGGCCAAGAACATTCACTGGAGGAAAGACAGCATGTTCAGAAAATGGTGTTGGCAAAACTGGATCTCCACCTGTAGAAGAATGAAACTAAACCCTTATCTTTCACCCTGCACAAAAGTCAACTCCAAATGGATCAAAGACCTCAATGTAAAGCCTGAAACTCTGAAACTGTTAGAAGAAAACGTTGGCAATAACCTACAAGACATAGGTGTGCAAAAGGATTTTCTAAACGGGACATCAATTGCTCAGGAAACAAGGTCAAGAATCAATAAATGTGACCTCATTAAACTAAAAAGCTACCATACATCAAAAGAAGCAACCAAGGAAGTGAAGAGAAAACCCATAGAATGGGAGAAAATCTTCACCAGCAACACATCTGACAGAGGTTTAACATCCAGAATACATAATGAACTAAAAAAAACAAAGA
>NW_008330327.1:1994592-1998724 GCF_000622305.1 Nannospalax galili
AAGGAAAAGAAAGAATCTGAAAGAGAAGAACAGTAGGAAACAGGCATTAATAAGGGAGATATGGATAAAAATGACATTATTCTAAGGAGAGCGGAGAGGGAGAGTTATACAAAGAAACTTGGGGATAAAGGGAAAAAAGGATCTCAAGAGAGGTGGGACCATAGGAGAAGGGTATTATTAATGGAGAAATGGGTTTAAAGATAGATCCTGAATATAGCCACATGGAAGACGTGGACTCAGAGGATGTAGAGAGCATATACAAAGGAAGACATGCACAGAATCTTAAAATTCCTAAGGCTATAGTTTAGTCAACTAGGTTAAGGAACAAAATATATGTCTAGTTAAGGTTTATCTGAGAACATTTGGGTTTTGCCCAAGCTTTATATACATAGCACATGGTAATTAAAAGTACCAGACTGGTGGAACTAACCTTCTTGGATGTCTAACAGCCATACTTTGAAGACTATGCTAATCTAGACAGAGGGACATGAAAGACAGTTTTTGCTCCTTGCCCTCCTATGTCAACTAAGCTCCAGGGGACTATGAGCATCTCTGAAAATGTCCTTTAACTGTGGTGTGTCACCTGTCCTCTTGATCAAGGAGGCCATGGAGAACCCACCAAATGGACATCTTTTGAATATTCCACTCAAACACCAAAGAATACACTTTCTACTCAGCACACTGCATGGAACTTTTTCAAAAATTGATCACATACTTGGCCACAAAACAAACCTCAAGAAATACAAAAAAAATGAAATAATCCCATGCATTCTATCAAACCACAATGCAATACAGCTCAAAATCAACACTGGACAAAGCCCTAGTCACTACACAAACTCATGGAGATTGAACAACACACTCCTAAACAATGACTGGGTCAAATGGGGAAATTAAGAAAGTAATAAAAGAATTCCTGGAATTTAACAAAAAGGACAATAAAATACAACACAATCTCTGGGACACAATAAAAGCACTCATAAGAGGGAAGTTTATAGCTCTAAGTGCCTATATTACAAGTTAGAAAGAGCCCAAATAAATGACCCAACATGGAATTCAAGACACTGGAAAGGAAAAAAACAAATGAAACCCAAACCCAATAGAAGAGGAGAAATAACAAAAATCAGACCAGAAATTAATGGAATAGAAAGAAAGAAAACAATACAAAGAATCAATGAATCTAAGGGCTGGTTCTTTGAAAAGCTAAACAAGATAGACCTTTAGCCCAGTTAAACAAAAGAAAGAGCAACTCTAAATCAACAAAATTAGAGGTGAAAGGGGAAACATCACAACAGACATCCAAAAGATCCAGACCATTATAAGGGAATATTTTTTTAAAAACCTATACGCTATTAAATCTGAAAATTTAAAAGAAATGGATGGATATCTGCAATTATCGGAAACACTGTAGTGAAACCAAGAAGAGATCAACAGTTTAAACATACCCATAACACATAAGGAAATTGAAACAGTAATACAAAGCCTCCCAACTAAAATCAGCCCAAGCACAGATGGATTTACAGCAGAATCCTACCAAACATTTAAAGAAGACCTCTAAGCAATACTACTTCAACTATTCAAAATTAGAGAATCAAAGGGAGAACTCCCAAATTCCTTCTATGAAGCCAGCATCACTCTAATGTCCAAACTGGATAAAGACACAACCAAAAAAGAAAACTACAGACCAATATCCTTATTGAACATAGATGCAAAAATTCTCAACAAAATACTTGCAAACCACGTAAAGACACAGATCAAAATGATCATTCACCATGATCAAGTGAGCAAAATCATGAACCAGACAAGGATGCCCACTATCTCCACTCCTTTGCAACATACTGCTTGAAACTCTTGCTAGAGCAATAAGACAGGAGAAGGAAATTAAAAGAGTACTAATTGAAAAAGAAGAGGTCAAACTGTCACTTTTTGCAGATGATAAGATACTATACCAAAGAGATCCCAAAAGTTCCACCAGAAAATTCCTCAAATTGATCAACACTTTCAGTATAGTGGCAGGTTATATAAAATCAATCGAAAAAAAATCAGTAGCCTTTCTATATACCAATAACAAGCAAGTGGAGAAAGAATACAGGGAAATGCTCCCATTCACAATTGCTGCAACCAAATAAAATATCTTGGAATAAATTTGACCAAAGACACCAATTATCTCTACAATGAAAATCTTAAATCATTAAAGAAAGAGATTGAGGAAGACACCAGGAAATGGAAGTTCTTCCTATGCTCATGGATTTGGAAAATTCATATCATGAAAATGACCATCCTACCAAAAGTAAATATAAATTCCTTAAATTCATATGGAAGCACAAAAGACCCCAGATAGCCAAAGCAATCCTGAGCACTAAGAGCAATTCTGGAGGGATAACTATAGTAGATCTCAAAGTATACTACAGAGCGATAGCCATAAAAACAGCATGGTACTGGCACAAAAACAGACACATAGATTAAGAGAACATCATTGATGATCCAAACTTGAGTACATGCAACTTCAGCCACCTGATATTTGACAAAGGTGCCAAGAGCACACTATGGAGGAAAGACAGCATCTTCAATAAATGGTGCTGGCAAAACTGTATCTCCACCTGTAGAAGATTGAAACTAGATCCTTGTCTTTCACCTTGCACAAAAGTCAAATCCAAATGGATCAAAGACCTCAATGTGATGATCCAAACTTGAGTACATGCAACTTCAGCCACCTGATATTTGACAAAGGTGCCAAGAGCACACTATGGAGGAAAGACAGCATCTTCAATAAATGGTGCTGGCAAAACTGTATCTCCACCTGTAGAAGATTGAAACTAGATCCTTGTCTTTCACCTTGCACAAAAGTCAAATCCAAATGGATCAAAGACCTCAATGTAAAACTGGAAACCCTGAAACTACAGTGAAGAGAAAACCCACAGAATGGGGAAAAAGTCTTGACCATTGACACATCTGACAGAGGTTTAACATCCAGAATATATAGAGAATTCAAAAAACAAAGAATCAAGAAACAAAATGAACCAATGAAAAGATGGGCTAAAGATCTCAACAGAGAATTCTCAAAGTAAGAAATAAAGATGGCTAAGAAGCATCTCAATAAGTGATCAATATCACTTATTACACACTTAACGCAAATTAAAACAACCCTGAGGTATCACCTTACCCCAATCAGACTGGCTAGGATCAGGAATACAAATGATACCAATGCTGAAGAGGATGTAGAGAAAGGGGAATGCTCATTCACTGCTGGTGGGATGGCAAACTCGGGCAGCCTCTATGGAAAACAGTGTGGAGAACTCTTAAAAAACTAAAAATGAACCTACCATATGACCTGGTTATACTATTCCTTGGCATATACCCAAAGGACTCACCCTATTGTAGAGACACTTGTACAACCATGTTTGTTGCCACTCTTTTCACAATAGCTAAAAGATGGAAGCGACCTAAGTGTCCTTCAATTGATGAGTGGTTAACAATGTATATTTACTCAATGGAGATCTATTCAGCAGTAAAGAAAGATGAAATAATGAAATTTGCAAGTAAACAGATGGATCTAGAAAGTGTTATACTAAGTGAAGTAACATAGACTCGGAAAAACAAATGATGTATGTTCTCCCTCATATGTGGCTCCTAGCACCAAAATCCTTTTAAATTCTAGGTCCTTTTAATAAGATGATGCTGTACAGCAGTCTCTTCTCCATGAAATAACTACCATCATCATGACTTCAACCGTGCCTTATCCCTAAACATTGTCACAATTTGGCTTATTGACAGCTGTGCTCATTCATTAAAGGAGGGCCAAGCAGGGTCATTGGACCCTCACAGGATCATCCAGCCACTCATCCAGGCAACTGTTTGTAATTTGATCCTAATCACAGGGCCTCCTGGATTTCCAGAGGGCTAAAGTACACAGTCTTGGGAAGGCTAGGAAGAGAAGGCATGACCCATGCTGGGTAAAGCCTTTCCAGGATGCATATCCTCAGATCATACATACACTTCAGCAAACCCTCAGTTATCTCAAAGCCTTTGAGAGGGAACTGACACTGATTCTAACCACTCCAACAGCTATCAAAATGCCTGAAAGCCAATCCTGAATCCCTAAGTCTCTAGTCCAGCCTTGGCAGACAAAAGAAAA
>NW_008330327.1:2000401-2002713 GCF_000622305.1 Nannospalax galili
ATGCACAAAGAGAACTATGTGAGCTGGATGGTTCCAGCAGGCTGCCAGTACACAGGTGGTGTTGGTATCGGAGCAGTTGAGTTGTCCCCGAGGGTTGGAGGTAACATTGGGTAGCAATAAGGCAAATGGAGGCTGTACACAAATGGGGGTAGGGGGCCAGGATGTCGTGTGATCAATGGATGTAAGGATTTTGTTTTTGGCACAAGTAGAGGGACTGGTGTTAGTGTAAGTGCCATTGGAAAGCTGAAGGCCCTGCTGTGCCAGTAATGGCCTCATGTCCATGCAGGCATGTGGACCACAGAGGTCCCAGTTACCAAGTATTGATTCGCAGTTGGTATGGGAGATCTTAATGCCTCAGGGATAGGTGGGGGCCACTTGTCTCCAAGATCCTAGGGGGTGATTAGAGGGGGAGTGGCTGAAGTGGCAAAAGGGAGGGATGGCATGGTTGGGCTTAGGGTGGCACCTCTGCCATGGTATAGGGAGCGCAAGGAAAAATGATGCAAGGGAGCGTGTGCATGAGCAGTTGGGGAGTGGTGGGCATAGAATGGCAGGGCAAAATGGGGCCGGAGGGGTAGTGGTCCCCTCCGCCTCCCCTGTTATTATTGTCCCCAGTACAGCGAGGACAGAGGTTACATCGGTGTTGTTGAAGGTAGAGGAAAGGCCCTGGAGTTTAAGCATGTAACCCAAGGAGGCACTGGCAGTATAATCTTGGACGGTCAGGTTGAACAGCCCAATGCATGAGGATGTGTTGTTGGTAGTGAAGCACAGAGAGTTATTTAGGGGCCAGGAGCCATTGAGTAATTCCCAGGAAGTAACTAGGCCCATGGTGGGGAGGCCAAGCATAGAATTAGTTGAATAGAGGGTGGGGTAGGCTGGGGACTGAAGCTATAAGGGCAAGAGTATAGGCGGGGAGGGGACCAAGGCCCAGAGATCATGGGCCTTGGCAGGGGCGGGGAAGGGCAAACCAATTATCCAGATAGTGGCAAGGTCTCTGGGTCCTGGGGGTCCCATTGGTCAGTTGCTGGCTTCACATAACTTGCTGGAACCCATACTGGCTTTGTTTCTGTCTGAGGAAATACACAAGCATAGCCTCGCCCTCTTGGTAACAAGGGGATGGGCGGTTGCCATTGACATTTTACAGGGCCTTACCATCTCACTAGTGGCAGGGGTGTAGGCCCTGGCTTGTTCTAGTAGAGGAATCTCAACCGACATAATAAGTTTATCTACTTTGTCATTTCCTTTTGCCAAGATCCCGGGGAGCTTGGTGTGCGATCTTATGTGAGAGATGTGCCAGGGCCATTGTCTGGTATCTAAGATAATCTGGAGAGCTCTCATCATTCTAGTGATGGGGTCCTTGTGGCCTTTTACCCAAGCAAAGGGAAGACACCTGAGGGCCTGAACCGCATACTGGCTGTCGGAGAATATATTGAGCAGCTCAGTCTGGCAGACTTGGAAGATTTTTAACAAGGCCAGGAGCTCCCACAACTGGACAGATCCGGGATTGGCTTGTACATTACAGGTGTCATCCTTTCCCATGCGCTGAATGACCACACCATAATGGGACTTATTGGCATCTGAGAAGGCTAGCATGGCTAAAGGTAGGGGATTTTGCAGGGGGAAGCATGTGGCTGAGTGGTGATTTCCAAACAGGCCAGGCTGGCCAGTCACTTATCTGGGGGGGTGTGGTTATCCAAATCTCCCATGAACCTGGACATCATTAGTTGGAAAGCCAGAGAGTCTGCCCATAATGTTTGGGAATGCTTAAGAGGAAAAGGCAGTATAATTTTGTCAGGTTCCTTTCCGAATACGCACCTGGCTGTTTGTCAGGCCTTAATTGCTAACTTGAAGGCAATATCATACTTAGAGCTAAGCCTAGTTAGGTCTGAGGTAGCCAGGTGGATCCATACCACGGAGTCTTGCTGCCATAGTGCCCCCAAGACACCATTTTTAGTCCAGAGGATCAAGGCCAGTAATGGTTCTGCTGGGTCATGACGTTGGAGTGATGCAGACCACAGTATGTGATCTATCTTATTAAGAAGATCCTTAGCTGACTGGGTGAGAGGGATCCTTGAAGTTGGTGAATTATGGCCTTACAGCAGGGAGAACAAAGACAGGAATTCCAAGTCAGGGACCGGTATAAATTTTTTGAGACAGTTTATAGCTCTTGGAGTTCTGTCAAGGTATATACAGTTTTTTTCAAGATGGAAGGGTTAAGCAGTTTAATTACGGTATCTATATGGTAGCCAAGGAATGTGAAAGGTTGGATGTATTGTAACTTGTCTCACGCAATGTGGAGACCTAGACATTCTAAA
>NW_008330327.1:2002763-2022057 GCF_000622305.1 Nannospalax galili
ATTTGTGTGCTAGCAGTATGTCATCCATATAGTGGATGACAATTAGGTCCTTGAGGATGTTGGTTAAGGCCTTATTAACATATAATTGACAGATTGTGGGGCTATTTTTCATACCCTGTGGTAGTACTTTCCATTGGTATCTCTTGGCTGTTCTTTGAAAGTTGGGCTCCCATACTGTGAAAGCAAAGTGAGGTTCTGCTAGGGGGCTTTGGAAGAAACAATCTTGGATGTCAAGTACTATGATATGATGGGATGGGGAGATAGCTGTAGGGTGTGGTAAGCCCGCTTGTAGTGAGCCCATCTTTTCCATCTGGTCATTGACTGCTCTAAGATCTTGAAGGAGTCTGTATTTCCCCAATTTCTTTTTAATAACAAATATTGGGGTATTATGTTTAGTGAGAGAGGGCTCGATATGGACAAGCCTCAATTGTTCAGCCACCAAATTTTCGAGGGCAGATAATTTAGGTTCTATTATAGGCCACTGATGGGGATCGGCTTGGGGGCCAAGATTGGAGTCGATCCCAGGCAGGCAGTGGCTGTTAGGATTGGGGGTGTTGGGCAAGGTGTTGTCCTTTCCCTGATAGTCCCAAGTTATCATGGAGCATGATATCATCATAAAAGGCATGGTCATCTGTGGCAAGGACTGAGCCCATGTCCTCTAGGATGTCTCGACCCCATAAGTTACAGGGAACGTCAGCTGCTCTGGGGGTAACTGTGCCCTGGTTCCCATCCAAGTCCTTCCAATATACTGGATATGTGACCAGCTTGGTACCTTGTGTCCCACCAACTCCTTTGATTGGCAGGCCTGGCTGGTATTTCCAATGAGGGAATTTAAGGGATTCCGTTTCTGATATAATGGTGACATCAGCCCCTGTGTCTACTAGGCCCTTTATGGCAGCTCCATCTAAAAACAGGGTCATTAGTGGGGAGTGGTTGAGGATTGGGAGATTCCATAATATCTGTTCTGTTTCCCCTATTGTGGGCTGAGGGGTGCCCCGGGTGGAGTTTAAAGGAGCCAAGTCTGGTTGAGGCTGTGACCTACAGTCTTTAATCCAATGGAACCCATTTTTGCACTTGGAGTAGCGAGTCTTGGGGTGGGCTGTGCTGCTTGAGCAGTGGCTATGAAAGTGGCCAAGCCCCCCACAGTTCCAGCAGCCTTTATGGCAGCTCCATCTAAAAACAGGGTCATTAGTGGGGAGTGGTTGAGGATTGGGAGATTCCATAATATCTGTTCTGTTTCCCCTATTGTGGGCTGAGGGGTGCCCCGGGTGGAGTTTAAAGGAGCCAAGTCTGGTTGAGGCTGTGACCTACAGTCTTTTTAATCCAAGAACCCATTTTTGCACTTGGAGTAGCGAGTCTTGGGGTGGACTGTGCTGCTTGAGCAGTGGCTATGAAAGTGGCCAAGCCCCCGACAGTTCCAGCAGCCTTCCCGGGTGCCAAAGTGGGCAGGTTTTCCTTGAGACAAAAGAGTCTGCAAGGAGGCGGTCAAAGCCTCAGTAGGGCCCGCCTAGGGTCCAAGTCTCTAGTAGCAAGTACCCATTTGTGAATGTTATCATTGTGGACAGGCACAATAGCATTACCAGTACGAAAGTTTAGTTCCTCCCAAGTTAATTGTTAGATAAGCACCTCTCAGGTGGGTCCAGACTCCACCCTCTGCTCTACTGCCTCAGATTTAGGCTTGCCTGGTTTTCAGCCTGATTGCCATAGACTGTGCGCCAGTTTAGAAAGACTGAGGGTTCTGAGACTGCCTTTAGTAAGCTATGCCAATCATAGTGGGTTTGTAAATGTAAGGAACACTGGCGAAGAACCTGTTTGAAATATGGGGAGTCAGGGCCCGATTGCTCAGCTGCCTTGCAGATAAGAACAAGGTCAGCAAGTGGGGTGGGCAGCCATGGACGCTGCACCGCATCGGGGTGATGTTAAGTGGAAATGCGGACAAAGGTGGGTGAGGCTTTAAGGAGGGTGGTCTAGGAGGGAGGGGCATGTTAGCAGGGGAAGAGGCAGGATGATTACTGTGGGGGGAGAGAGTAACTCCTTCCACGTGTAATAGGGCAGGGGAATTTCTGGGCATGGTAGCTCTAGGAGAGTATCCTGAGATATAGGCAAAGGAGCTCCTTCCTTATTGGAAGTGGGCACAGAGGCTGCATCCACCTCCAGGTCTGGGAGGTCAGGGGTCGAGGTAATAGCCAAATCCACATCAGAGATGACTTCCTCAGGAGAGGAGGACTTAAGGCTAGCAATGATGGCTAGGAGGATCGGTACAAACGATGCGGAGGGAGTGACCCCTGACCAACCCTTCCTTTTTTGGGCCAGGAAGAGGACCCACATCCATGTGTCAGGGTCCCACATGTTTTCAGGGGAGACCCACAGAGCCAAATTAGTGGCTTCATCCCAAAAGTGTTTGATATCTTTTGGTATCACTTTCAGCCCTCCGGTTTTAAGGAGAACCTTGAGTGCTGCCGTTTGTGGTTCCCTGCATTGTGGTGGTAAATTGCCCATTGTGGGAGGGTCTCGCAAAGAGAAATTTGCCACAAAAGTAGAAGACGAGTGTGGCTACTAAGAGGGCACAAAGGAAAAGAAACACTATGAGCCACCCGGATGTAAACCACCCCAACATGTAAAGGTGTATCGGATCCAAATGTCTTGTGCTCAGTGAGGGACTTCTGGAGGCCATGACACCTCCAGCCATATGCTCACACGGTGTCTCCAGGACAGGCAACAGGGGGACTAGAAGCCTGGGCTCTGAGTTCTGGGTGGATCAGTCCTTACGTGAACTCACCGGGACGAGCCAAGAGGAGGGAAGTGCCGATGTGGGCTTCGGGACCACGTGGCAGAGTGTGCCTCCCTGATCTAACAAACTAGTCCAACAATAAAGATGACAGACAGGGTGGAGGGGATAGAGGCAGGGGCTACTCGCTTACCCTCGAGCAGCTGAAGAAATAGACAAATCCAGGGGCCTACTTACCGAACAAACCGAGGTTCTGGGTGTTGCCAACACTGTGGGCAGGGGTCCCTTTTCGGGCACCAGGTGTTGCATGTTCTCCTCAGGCCAGCTGTGAAGACCCTGACCTGGATCGGGTCCCCTGCCAATTAGGGGGGGCAAGAGGCACGGGGTCATGACACACAGACCCCAGGAGTCGGGTAGAAGCAAGCACTAGGCGAGGTGCTGCAGGCTCGTTTAATGCAGGAGGGGGCAGGCCTTATATTTCCCTTTTCTCTGTCCCCAAGTACCTTTAGTCAGTGTATCATTTTCTGATTGGTCCATGCCACGCAGTCTGTCAACAGTCACTGGGCTCGTGAGCAGGGTACAGAGGCATGGGCTCCTTTTGGCGGGCTATTTGTGGACCAAGAAGTGAAGTGAATTCTTGCTGAATCCCAGGGCTCTGGGTCTGCACCATCTTTGGAAGCTTCCTACTACAGGTAACCCCTTCAGAGGATGGCATGATAAGAATAGGAGGTAGGAATTGGCTAGGCAGTTAGGGTAAAAAGTCCCTAAAGAAAAGTAGCCAGTATCTTGGCTAAAAATCAAACTGTCCTTGGGCCTCTTAGAAACATACTCTGTTTCAAAGGCCAAAAATGTCTAAAGTATTTGGGAGCTTGTTGGCTAAAACTCACAATGTCCTTAGGCCTCTTAGCAACATACTCCGTTCCAAAGGCCAAAAATATAGAAAATATTTGGGAATTTATCTAAAATTCTTAAAGATTTTAGGGTTACCTCTTCAGACGCAAATGTTAGAGTTGGCAAAAGCCCCATAAAAATAAATAAGTCAAAGAATAAGAAAGAGTACATGAAGTTATCAGAAAAATGTGATGGGAGATATGGGAAGATTTGGAGGGGAGGGTTGTGCATGGATTTGATCAAAGCACCATATTATATATATATATATATGAAATTCTCAATAAATTATCTATTAAAAAAGAAAAAAAAAGCTGGGTACAGGGGCATATGCCTGTAACCCAAGTACTGGGGGTTGAACTGAGACATGTGAGTCCCTTGTGCTCACCGCAACTCAGTGGAGAAGAATTGATGAGCTTCAGGTTCAATGGGAGAACGTGTCTCAAAAATTAAGATACAGGGTGCAGCTGTGGATGTGACCTGATGTCAGGCTTTGATCTCCACATGAACATGTACACAAATATACAAAAGCCAAAAAGAAAGGAAAAGAAGAGAAAAAGAAAAAGAAAAAATAAATGAAGTGAAATCTGTCATGTTTCAGGAAAAAAAAATACAGCATTCTGACATTTTCAGTAGGAGTTGTGAAGCTCCACACATTTGTTTAAAAGAAGCAGGAAGAAATGCCAATACATCCCTGTGTTAGCTCAGGGGAACACAAGGGAGAGACTGAGATACAACGATGAGGATATATGTCTTTCCCTCTAAGTTCTCATTAAAGTCACTATCACCTACTGAAAACCTCCCTATTTTAGCCACTTACAGTGCAAATGATAACAATGAGAAAGATGAGGCCAACCACAGTTTCTTCTGCACCCAGTCCTTCCTTACTCAACAGTCAGGTAAAGGCAGGGAGCTTGGTGGACTGTGTGTGCACAAATCAATAGTGAGGTAATATGGACTCCGTTTCTGCTCTTGTAAAAACAAGATACAATGCAAATATATGCATGTACAAGTAAACACCATTTAATCTGCATGTAAGTTAAATGTACTTAGATTTATGTTTCAAAAGGCCACTGTGTAACATAAGCAACACCTAGTGCATGCTTCCTCCAGCAAGGGCATACCTCCTAAGCCTCCCAAAACAGCAATAAAACCTGAGGAGAAAGTGTTCAAATATTTGGAGCCTATTGGGGGCATTCCTCACTGAAACCACTACAACCATATACACTTTGATGTGAATGATAAGATTAAGATAGTGAAGGAAAGCTTTAGGAATATAATAAGTGCTCAATAAATACTAGCTATTTGATATTACCATTAAAGCTAATTTGAAAGTGTTATTTGCTGATGATATTTGCTTTAGCAGGAACACAAACGCGTCAGTGTCATCTTGTTTGAAGTGATCTAGGAACAGTCTGATGAGGTTTTGTGAAGAAAAAGAACTGAAAATATAGTTCTGACTCCTGCTAAAGAATGCCAAATACAATAATGCAACAAGTTAGCATAAATCAATAATTTTAGAAGTGAAGCAGAGCATTTTTATACATACATAAGTCAAAATATATAAATATGTACCATGTATCAATGATGATTTTTCAAAATATATAAAGTCGAAACCTTTTTAAACTTAAAGGTGATAGAAGGAATGACAAATGTAATGACAACCAAACTTAGTTTTAAATTTTTCATCATTTAAAAGAAGAAATTCATAATCCTAAAAGAATGTGATTAGTGTCATAAGAGTCAGTCACAGATAATGGATAATATCTTTGGTCAACACCAATAATTATGAATAGCAAAGAAATGTTCTGGAAAGCAAAGTAGCAAACACTATGAACAGAGGGCTTATAGAAGAAAGACATTCATATATGCTTTTAATTTTAAGAGTAAAAATTTGTTTTCTTGTAATGGTAATAAACCACATGTACATTGATACCATAGTGCAAAAAAAAGTGTACCCTTCTCTGTTTAAAAATAAGACCAAAGTGATGGGGCTGGAGAGATGGCTCAGTGGTCAAGAGCACTTGCTACTCTTGCAAACAACCTGGGCTCCTAGCAGCTAACATGGCAGCTAACAACTTTCAGTAACTAGAGTTCCAGGGGATCTGGCACCCACTTCTGGCTCCATGAGCATTGCATAGCACAGGTGCATTTACATACATGCAGATTAACCATAAAAAGAATTTAATTTTTTTATATTTAAAAAAATAAATAAGATCATTATGAATGTGTTTTTTGTATAATCTGTACAAAATGAAGCCTATATTTATTAACACTTCTTGTGTCTAAACAAATTGCCACAGTCAATTAGTAAACAGTATTTCTCCATCCTTAAGCATTATTGTTTTCAACCTCTGGAAAAATCCGTCTGTAGGTAGTAAGACTGAATATGGATAAAAGGGTATATCAGGAACTTTTCTGTACTGCAATACACAAAGGGATTTAATAAGTCTTGTGCTCATTTAAAACAACAGATTACACATCTTTGGAACTCCAATCTATGTGTATTTTTTTGTTCTTTAAAAAAAAAAAAACATATTTGCTTTGGAGGCTTCCTACTGAAAACCAAACCAACCATTCTTCTCAGAGCCTCAATTTTGCAGCCAACAGCACAGTAGGATAAAAACTCCGATAAAAGTTTTGAGAATTTTATGAGTTTATAGCAGTTGGTTTACTAAGACAATGTTATTGATTTTACCAGGATTTTATAATGCTTAAACAATGGAAAGTGTTGACTACAGCAAAGAAGCATATTATTGATGCAATTTGAATAAATTTTACAAAACTCAAATTATTCTATAAAACTTACTAACTTCTAAGAATACATCTACTTTATAAGCTAGTCTATGTACTGAAAAGTATATCTACTGCTTATATTGCCTTTTTTCAATAAAGAGTTTTAGGGTATGAATTCTTGGACTACAGTTGCCCTTCAAAATATTACCTATTGGCCAGAGAGTATTCAGCTAGACACAACATGGATTGTTGCTGTTGCTGCTGCTGCTGCTGCTGCTGCTGTTTTGAGACAGGTTTTCTCCCTCTAGCTCCAGCTGGCCTGTAACTCACTATATAGACCAAGTTGTCCTCATTTTCACAGAGATCTGCCTGTCTCTGCCTCCAGAATGCCGGGATTAAAAGTGTGAGGGCCACAGCAAGATTTGAGTATGAGGTCAATTTTTTTGTCACAGTAATTCTTCTCTAGAAGCATGACATGTGATTCAAATACTATTCATGACAGTCAGCTAACTTTGCAACATCATAATGGCTAAACTTCATTGTTATCTTGATCGAATTTAGGTAAAATAACCTTGAAACACTTCTGTGTCTGTGAGAGTATTTCAGAGAGAATTAACTAAAGAGTAAGACTCCACCTTGAGTGTGGGTGGCACCATTCCATGGGCTGGAGCCTTTACTGGGATATAAAAGGAAAAAGGAGAAAGGTACCGAGCACTAGCACGGTACACTCTTTGCCTTCTGGTCTTGGCAGATGTGAACAAGCAGCCACATATTCCTACTGACACCAATGTAACCTACTCTGGCTTCAATATCTTCCCTGCCATGGTGGACTGTGCCCTGTCAAAACATGAGCCAAAATAACTGCTTTGTACCCTAACTTTCTTTTTTGTTTATTTAGTCACAGAGGTGAGAAAAGTAACACACATCAATTAAAGTGATATTTAATTCATGGCAGATTTGACAATTTTCCTCTCAAGAACTACAATAGCCAAAAAAAACCCTAACATATATCATGATAGTTCATAGACATTGTTGAGTTTTGTCTTAAAATTAGTAGAATAAGCTGGACTTGATGGTTTAAGCCTGGAATAACTAACATATATCATGATAGTTCATAGACATTGTTGAGTTGTCTTAAAATTAGTAGAATAAGCTGGACTTGATGGTTTAAGCCTGGAATACCAGATACATGGGGTGGGGGGTGAGGTAGGAAGATCACCAATTCATGGCCTAAATGGATTATAGAATGTATTCAAGGCCAACATGGGAACTTGATCAACAGCTTGTCTCAGAAAAAAATGTTTAAAGTGGAGAAGGGTTATACAGATCACTTGTAGAACACTTACCTGACAAGCATGAGGCCTTCAATGCCCAGTTCAGAAAAAAACAGTAGAAAAGTAAGACAATAGAAGAGCTGTTTGATAATACATAGAGTCATATCAATAGATAAAGTCATATGCAAAGAGGAGACACTTGCTTTACATTTCACAGCTTAGAGTAAAAGTAAAGCAAATTCAGCAACTGATTTATAATATTCATATTTCAAACATATATAATACATACAACATACCAGCTGAGAGACTTTTGCAACCAATGTACCCCCAGAGCTGTCTCCTGAAATACAGATGCGAGAGGGATCCACTCCATATTTTGTAAGAATTTCATCCTGGAGAAAGAGCTTGACCACCGAAACACAGTCATCGATGGCAGCGGGGAATGGACGCTGAGGAGCAAGTCTGTAGCTTTAGAGGAAAATCGCACAAAAAGTCACCAAGCACTTACAAATAAGCTTATGTATCTGAGCACCTTTGAATTTCACCAATAGATCCACTGATAAAAAATGGCCATACCATGAATCCTTAATTTCTCAGTTAAGCCTAGGCTTACTAATAACTGTTGTTTTAAAATTAGAAGTAGATTCTGGTTTCAAAGATTTCAAGTATTGTTTCTATGGGGAAAGGGTTGAAACCTGGTTTTCTCAAAACCTGTAGAACTCAACAATCCTCATTGGAGCTGGTTCCTCAAAAGCAATTATGAGCATTGATACAGTTAACCCAAGGAATATGATAATCAGAAAATCATTCAAAAGAAACATTTTGAAATATTAATAGTTAATTATAGTAATGCATCTTATTTAAACATTGTGAATTCATTTATAAATTAAACTATGACACCTTTTGCTAACAATATTTATGTATGTATGCATGCATACATGCACATGCACAAGCAGAGTGTACCTCAGCTGCACTGTCTCATTCTTTATCGTAATAGCCATTAGAATTAGCCAATTATTCACTTGCCTATAGTAAAAATATTATCCAGGTGGCTCTTGCAATATTTATATTTTTATCTGTGTCTAAAACATTTGAAAGTTAGCATAACCTATACAAAAATGTAAAAAACAAATATTCTTCAGGTTTAAAGAACAAAAATACCTAAAATAACTAAAGAATTCTTAAAATAGGTACACCATATTACACCACTTAAAAAGCTTATTTAAAATGATAATGCAGTGAATGTGGTTAACATTTTAGCTGGAAACAGAGAGAAACCATCCTTACTACTCAAAATTAAAAATATCTCAAGCCAGGTGTGTTGACACCAATGCCAGCACGTGGGAGGCAGAGGCAGGTGGATCTCCGTGAGTTTGAGGCCAGCCTGGTATATAGTGAGTTCCAGGACAGCTGGGGCTATAGGGAGACCCTGTCTCAGAAAGACGAAAAAACAAAATCTCAAAACATACATAATCATTCTTCTGGTTGCATTAAAGGAGCAATTTAAGTGGGATGACATTGAAACCTCTAGAATTTTCAACTTGGCCCATAATTCTCTCAAACAAGAAATTACCTAGAGTGTTTTTGTATCTGTCTACAATTCAGAAGTCCGTTTCCTGACTGTGGAGATGTCACAATTAGGGAAACATATTTATCCTCATGATGAGAGTTTTTGTTGTATAGAGCGTACACAATAATGGGCATTTACTCATGTCTCTAGTATTTTGTAAGAAATTTGAGCAAAAGTCATGCTATATTAAGATGCATCATTTGGAGAATACTTGAAACATTCAAATGTTCCCAATATTATTCACCTAATATTACTAGCCCCAACAAAAACTCTAACCTATATTATTTTTATTACCAGAATGAATTAAACCTAACATCCTTCATGTACAATGGGTATAATTTCTTGATATATTACCTGGAGATTAAATTTAATTCATATTGAATTGGGTTTTAGATTTCCTGAGAAATCAGAGCTGAGCTGGCAAAACTGAGGAACCCCTCTGCTTGCCTTAGAGAGGTTTCTACAGTGAGTGGCAGAGATAAACACAAAGCTGGACCCCTTTGATGACATACTGATACTACTTCGCTATGAAAAACAAGTGTCAATCAAAAATTCCTAGGATCCAGTCATTTTTAGGATTGGGTGATTGGCTTTATAAACAAAGCCTGTTTCAGGAGGTCAAGGACCATGATATTAAAGACACTTATTCTTTAACTCTACTGCCACAAGAATAGCAACCAGTTTTGTTGTTGTTGTTTTTTTTTTTTTCGGTATGTATCTGCTCAGGAAGTCATAGGCTAGCAAAGCTGAAATGAAAAAAGAAATATAAAACAGAGCTCTGTAAATAACAAGCAGTTGAAACCCACCTTCTCCAATGAATGAAATAAAAATGGGAATTGTTATTGATTGATGGAAAAACCTATCCTCCCCATTTCTTTTGCTGCATAGAGGAACATGTGAGTAACAAAGCCGTCCTAATCGTCCACCTTTTGAATTATCCTGAACTTAAGTCAAGACATGATATCTGGTTGGCCACAATGGGAGAAGCTTGCTGTGTCCTGTTGGCCTCTTTGCATTCTATCAGAACATTTGTTTGGGATTCAATGGGATGCTTAATTCAAAGGATGCCACTCTCCAATGACAGGCCTCATACATCACGCACTGTTCCTTCCTGCAGTCACTTTCAGGAGGTTTGTGGTTGAGTAGCACTCGTAGAAACTATACTAGGCAATATCCAACTCAAGTTGGCACATTCACATTAGCTAAAGACATGGTCCCGAAGCTTTATAAGCAACAAAACAGAGAAGGAGAAACAAAAAACAGTCTAAAGGATGAATGAGTTATTGTGGACAGAAAGGGGAAGATATCTGAAAAATGGAGAGACAGAATGGATCATAAATGAGGGCAATGTACAATGGACCATTGTGGTCATTTGCTGAGGAATTTATACTTCATTTTTGGGGGGAGGGGTTATTGCTTTTACTTACTTCTTTGGTGAATCTCTGAGAAGCTAAGGATGATGGTTTCTCTTACGCATCAATGACCCATGATTCACCCAGATGTAAGGCCGCCTCATCAAGGAGTTAAATTTATTGAACTGAAAATTGTAAGTAATGATGGAGATGGAAACACAGAGTCCTATATCAACAGGGTGGTCATGGGGGCTAGGGTGGAAATGAATAGAGATCAAAAAGAGAAAAATACAGAGAATCAATAACTAAAGAAGAAAATGTAGAAAATACAAATATTAATCGATTTTATCATTTTTTTCTTTTGTTTTAAAGTTGTGGGTGAAAATGAAGGGAAAAGGTCATGGAGGGAATTTCAAAGAAATTGTTCCTTAGGAGGACAGCAGAGGGGCAATGATCACTTTCAAACTGCACAACTTGAAGAATGAACCAGAAAGATAAGATGGTATATGCAAATGAATTTCGGAAAAGAAAACATGGCATGGTAACCGCTGGAAAGGGAAAGTGGGACTGAAGGCAATCAGGCAGAAGAGAGTACGTACTTGGGAGGCAGCAAAGTGGGTGTATTAGAGATAGAAGAGTGAAAAAGAAACATTCGTAGATCCAATGATGGCATAGAACTCATGCCCCCAAGTAAGGCAGGAACTAAGTTTCACTTCACCAAAAGAGAAACATGTTTCCTCCCAGGATGTAAGTAGAGAGAAGTAAATAAAGGATTAACAAGGTGGCAGTAAGTTTAAAACAGCATGAGATCAACAAGGGGAGAATTAGGGGGGGTGGAGGGGCACAGAATGTGTGGACTTACATCTTGTGAGGTGTTGTGGCTTGGAAATGGCTAAAATTTAGAAATGTCATTGGGGTGAAAGGGAGGAATTAACTGCATTTGAGAGGCAGTATCTTTAGGTCATGCTGAGAGCCTGGAGGGACCCCCCCACAGGAGTGTGAGCCTTAATCCCCTGGGTCCTGCAGATCTGGCCTAGCAGGGCTATTGCTTCCTCCATTTTCTAATAATGGAGCTATCAGAACGTTCCTGAAACTTTTTGTTTCTTCATCATTTGTCTTAGTAAGTTTCTCTTTTCCTGTGATTAAAAACAGCATCAAAATCATCTGGGGGAAAAATATGTTTATTTGACATAAATCTCCTCATCACTGAGGCAACCAAAGGTGGGAACTTAGGGCAGGAACCTTGAGGCAGGAGCTGAAGCACGGGCCTGAAGGAAAGCTGCTTACTGGCTTGCTCCTGCTGCCTGTGCTCAGTGTCCTTTCTTATGCCATACAGGACCACTGGCCCATGAGTGGCACCACCCACAGTGGATGAGGTCCTCCCACATGACTCAAGAATCAAGAAAATGCCCCACCTACGTGGCCACAAGCCAGTCCAATGGAGGCAATTTCGCACTTGAGGCTCCCTCTACCTAGGTGTGTGAAGTTGAAAACTAAAGCTAATAGCACATCATTAAAATTGAGAATATGCTTACTCAGCAGAATAAAAGTTGGCTGTAGTAGCATTTTTTTCATTTTCAATTAGTCACAGATCATGCAGCTAGAATAATGCATAAAAAATTGAGCTATAAGTTTTTCACAAAACGAGTGTTATCACTTGTTTCTTACATCTTAACTACACAGAGCAATAGCCCTTGTACTCTCCTGGGTAGTGAACCCCATAACACTTAATAGTCTAAAAGTGACGTGTGTGTGTATGTGTGTGTGCGTGTATGTGTGTGTGTTTGTGTGTGTGTGTGTGTGTGTGTGTGTGTGTGTGTATGTGTGTGTATGTGTGTGTGCGTGTATGTGTGTGCGTGTTTGTGTGTGTGTGTGTGTGTATCTGCTTGTCTGTCTTAGGTACTCACCTCCAAATACCAGAGAGGAACAGATATTTTTAGTCAGGAACTGATTGATCAGCTCTATTTCATTATTTTATCATTTTTTCTTTTAATGTCAAGAGTATGCTTTGGATTCAAAGAGTCAATAGCATTGGTGCATCATGGCCTACAACTTGAACATATGTTAACTATATAATGCCACAAAGTATATTACTTCTGACCTAGCAATTAAAACATCTAGTTCACTTCATGGCTTTTGAACCTAAGGTTAGGTCATTTATTTAAAAAAAAATTTATTTATTATTTTAATTTTATGTGCATAAGTTGCATGTGTGTGAGTGCACCATGTCATGCAACACTGCTGAGGGAGGTCATAAGAGGACATCGGATTCCCCTGGAACTGGAGTTAAGGACGGTTCACAGCTGCCATGTGGGTGCTGGGAAGTGAACTCAGGTCCTCTGTAAGAGCAGTCAGCACTCTTAACCACTGAGCCCTCTCTCCTAGCCCCAAGGTTAGGTCATTTTAACCTTAATTTCAAAAGTTCTGTTTGCAATTCCAAGTCATCACTATCAATCAATTTTTTAATAAAAAAATTTTCAGCCCCCCAAACTTACTTATTTTTGTTTTGTTCTTCAAAGTGTATACGAAGAAATATATCTGAACCATGATTGTATAGTCTACTATATCTGCTAAAAATGAATACATAATCCCAAAATAAATACTGTATTGGAAAATGTTTTATCAATTTATAATGCATACTACATATTTCAATATGAATATGTGAATTGCATACACATTATAAGGTACAACACACACATTTAAAAATACACTTACTGTCAGTTCCTAAGGCAAAGACACCTCCATGAATGAAAATTACTATTCTTCTCTTTCTTTCAGACTTCTTCTTGGGCAAATACAAATGGACAGGAATGTCGCTAAAGTCTATGTCAATCACTATAAGGTTTGAGTCTGAAACTGTTTTTGTAAGGAATGAATGGTATCATCAGTGATGAAAGAAAGTCTTCATAATTCATAAAACCTATATTTTCAATGTATGTAGCCTATGAAAACAAAACAAAATGTTAAGCATTAAACACTTTTATTTTTAGGAACACAGATGCAACTAAAGAGACAATGAAGAGAGAAGAATAGACAGAGTGACAGGATAGATTACTGCACATCCTAACCATGTGCCATTGTTACTATGGACATGTAGAGTATGTTATGTTTGAAAATAGAAGTAATGACAATAAAATGGGAAAACAATTCAAAGTGGACTCCAGTGCTTTCCAAGAGAACACAAACAGCCAGCTGAATGGAATAAGGATGTCTGTCAATGTTATGAGAATAGAATTGAATTAAGAGAAACACTAATGAAAACGCAAAGCTAAATGGAAATTGAAAACAAAGTGGATCAACTAAAAATCTCAGTGGAAAGCCTAATAGAGTGGACCATGTGCAATATAGCTTATCAAGGTATAAAAACAAAAATAGGCGAATTGGATCATCCAGTCAAGTCAATGATAATATTTTGTAGTATGCACAGAGCATGCAAGAAACTCTGGAATTTCATAAAAAAGCAAAACCTACGTACGATAGGCATACAGGAAGAAGAATTTCATGTAAAAGACATAGAAAATTTATATTTACATTTTTATTGAATTTTTGTGTATTTCATCCAGAACATCCTAATTCGTCATCTTTATACACGGTCCCCACTGGCACCCTCCTATAGCCCCACACACTGGAATTCATAATTCTGTCATTTGTCTTAAGGTTTATCACGTAAAGTTAGTGTTGTAGTCATTAAAGGTTAAGGCTAACAACCAAAACAAGAAAACGTTTTTAATATAATCATAGAAGAAAATTTCCGAAATCTAGAGAAAGAGAAGCCTATTCAAATACAAGATGCGCATAAAACACCAAATAGACAAAACCAGAAAAGAAACTCGTCATGATATATTATAGTTAAAACACTAAATTACAGAACAAAGAACATATTTAAATCTGTCTGTCAGCATTCTGCTATGGAGGAAGGAAGGGCTCATGAGCCCCTACCCCTTAACTGAGGATTTGTTGGCAGTTGATGGCTTCTAGGGGAGGGAGAGTCAGTTTTCTTTAAGAGTATGATCCATGGTTGGTTGGTTTGTTGTGCCCAGTTCGCGAGACCCCAAAGACCACCAAACAGCCAACCGATGCAAACACACTGTTGGGAGCAATTGATATAAGTGCAGCCATTAAGTACACTGAGCTGTAGCAGGCTTGCTTATTTACTTAGAGTTTGTGTTTTGCACAATAGTACCTAATCTGCCAAATCAGGAGGAATGTATAGTTCACAAGTATTTGACCGTTCCTTGACCCTCAGATACAGGTGGGAAAAACAGCTGTTGAAGCTAATTGAGCTAAGCAAACGGTGGCTATCTGATGTTCTGCTGTATAAAAAGGCTGAGATAAAATAAACCAGGGCTGCAGTCTCTACTGACAGTCCTCCCAAGTATCTTTTCTTTGTCTCTTGTTTTTTCTTTCAATCCTCACTCTCCCTTTCAGGTACTGTCCATCTTGGCCTGCTGGCACTGGCAACACACAAGGTTTTTTTTTTATTGTTACAAGCTTAAGCTTGGGCCCACTCTGTCACTGACAGGGCGGATCTCAGATATGAGACCCCTTGCTTTGGGAGACAGAGGTTTTTATAGGTTTATTTCAGCAAGTTCAGCAAGTAGGGGAGTAGGGGGTCTTCAGCCTGGCAAGCATCTGATTGGTTGCATCTCAGTGCCAAACCAAAAACTGCTGGCTTCAGGAAATCTGAAAAGATATCTGGACTTTTAGTACTTTCCTATCCCTGGTTAATTGACCATTAGTGGGGGAGTTGTTCTCTATCTGTTCCAAGTATACTTTTTTTTGTGTGTGTGTGTGGTTTCTCCTGGAACAGGGCTCAGGGCTGGGTCAGTCCTATGGAGGTTTTATCTAAGATGGAGTCACTCAGGTCTCTCATTCCCCCCTCTGACTAGTACCTTGGGGGCCCAATCATGGGCGCTCCCTCATCTCATGTACTTCATCACCCAAACTCTGGAGGGACTGATAGTGGGTTCACATTACCATTATCTGCATAGCTCCTAGCCGCTCTTTTATAAAAGCTACTAATTTATTTAAAATGCAAAGTCCAAAAGTCAAGAGCATAATCAGAATGAAGAGGGGTTCGAATAAGGTTTAAATCAAAGTGGTCGACCAAGGGGAGCTATTGAACCAGGATTCAAACCATCCTTGTTTAGCCCTATATTCGTTCTCTCTTTGAGCCAGACTTTCTCTAACCTTGGCCTGGGATTCTTTGATGACCCCAGAGTGATCTACATAAAAACAACACTGTACCTTAAGGGCAGCACAGAGGTCTCCCTGCTGCAACAACAGGCCTAGGCCTCTCCTATTCTGAAGAACCATTTCTGCCAAGGAGGTTAGGGATTCTCGTAGATGGGAAATAGACTTTTCTAAGTTCTGGATGTCTATGTCTATTGCAGCTCTAAGGCTATGGTAGTTTTGGCTTTGCAAGGTCAAGGCTGAAGTTCCTGTACCTGCTCCTGCCAGTCCCAATCCCAGAAGAATGGATAGGGTGGCAGTAACAACTTCTCTTTCCTGGTGATTACGGTGAAGGGGTCCTTGCCTGGTCAGGGCCCTATTTATATCCTGGTCTGAGTGATAAATAATTCTAGGGATTAGTTGTACTAGAACACAAAAATCTGATGATTGATTAAGGACTTTAGAATGGAAACATGCAGTTAATCCCGAAGTACATGCCTGGTGGTATCAAGTATGAGTTATTGGCCAGCACTGGCAGAGTCTGGTTGCATAGGGCAGTGTACTCATGAGGGGGCTTGCCTATACATAGCCCTCATCCTGAAACATCTTGTAGCATAAGCCTGATTCCTTCCTGCTGAGCCCATCTACAGCTGCCTTGGCCCGGACCTAGGGTGATGTTTCCTATGAATGCAATCCTCTCATAGTATGGGGGCCTTACATAACCAGCATGATGAGGTGAGGTCTGGCCTGGTATCATTGAGTACCTGGTAAGTCTGGACCATTAGTGACCAAAGCGGGTCAGTGTCACCTATAGGAAGGCCATGGCTGTCAGAATAACCATTATTTGAGGGGGCCACTGTGGTTGACATGATTGATTCTGGGGTGACCTTTAAAGCAGCACTTGGTCCCAAGGGGACTGAATGGGTCTGGTACTGAGGAACTTTTAATCAAATAGAGAATAAAGTTCCTGGGTCTGGTTCAGTCCAGCCTACATAGAGCCTTATTCCCCAAATTTTTCCTGCTTCCCAGCTGGTGGCTCTCTTTCCTTCTTCAGTAAAACTAATATTGAGCCTACCATTTTTGTGAGGATTAGTGGGTATTGGTTTCTCCCACATTACCTTAATAAGATCTCCTCCCTGGGGGGTCCACCATATGTGTCCCGTTGTTTCACAGCCCCAGAGAGCACAATAAGTAGTGCTATCCTCTCCACACCTATTTCTCTGGGACTTGTATTTTGGAGTTCCAGGCCTGGGCAAACAGAACTGGCCTGGTTTTCTGTATGGGCCTGGAGAGTTAGTTAGAGCATGGGGATGTGTGCCTCCCTTAGGATTGAAATCAAAGAAGGCATCTAAATGGGAGTGCAGAGTTGGGAACCAAGTAGTTGGAGGTGCTACTTGGGAAATCTGAAACAAAATATTACTTCCTATCACATCTTGGAGGACCCAAGTCAGATTCATAGGTTGATGCGGGCTTCCCCAAGCAAGAGCAGCTATCATAGAGAATAGAGTATATACAGTCAACAGTTTGAAAATCAGGTGAGCTTTAGCTTGAGCAGATTGTTGGGGTCCTTTGAAACTCTCCATCCTGAAGCTGGGGATGCACAGTCCTCTACGGTGAACGGGTCAGCTGGCCATACATGTGTGTGGTGGATCCATGATGCTACACCATCCACTTTGAGGGCTGTGGGGGTGGTCAGTAGGATGACATAGGGCCCCTTCCACCATGGCTCTAAGGATCCTTGCCAATGCCTCTTAACATAGACCCAGTCACTGGGTCAATATCGATGAGGTTCTGGAGGGGGTCCTGTCTCATAAAGAGCATGTAGATTAGGCCTTACATGTTTATAGGACCATTGGACTCCCCTGAGGTCATCCAACAGGTCCTGATCTTCAAATTCAGTAATCTTCTCTGCCTGGAGGTTAGGAATAATGGGAGGGGGCATTCCAAACATGATCTCAAAGGGGGTTAATCCCATCTGGTAAGGGGAGTTACATACTCGATAGAGGGCGAACGGAAGGAGAGTCACCCAGTCACCTCCAGTCTCTAAGGTCAATTTAGTTAAGGTCTCTTTCAGAGTTCTATTCATTGTCTCATAAAGAGCACATAGTTTAGGCTATACATGTTTATGGGAACATTGGACTCCCCTGAGGTAATCCAACAGGTCCCAATCTTCAAATTCAGTAATCTTCTCTGCCTGGGGGTTAGGATTAATGGGAGGGGGCATTCCAAACATTATCTCAAAGGGGGTTAATCCCATCTGGTAAGAGGAGTTACGCACTCGATAGAGAGCGAACGGAAGGAGAGTCACCCAGTCACCACCAGTCTCTAAGGTCAATTTAGTTAAGGTTTCTTTCAGAGCTCTATTCATTCTCTCTACCTGTCCTGAACTCTGGGGTCTATAAGCACAATGTAGTTTCCAATCAATCCCCAGAACTGTGGCCAGACTCTGACTTACCTTGGACACAAAAGCCAGTCCATTATCTGACCCTGTCATCTGTGGAAAGCCATACCTGGGGAGGATGTCTTCCAACAGTTTCTTTGCCACCATTTGAGCCATTTCATGTTTAGTAGGGAAGGCTTCAGTTCATCCTGAAGAAGTATCTACAAAGACTAGCAAATAACAATATCTATACCTGCCAGGTTTTACCTCAGTGAAATCCATTTCCCAATAGGCTCCAGGTTTTCTCCCTCGAAGTCTGATTCCTGGGTTTCTAATATTTGGCACCACATTAGTAAGTTGGCAAGCTTTACAGCCATTGACATTGTCTTTAATCTTTAAATTGGCATCTGTGATTTTTACTTAGGCATGTCGAATTAAGTCCTGCATCCTCTTGATGCCCATGTGGGAAGAACAGTATATTTTTGCCAACATTTGTTTGCCTAATTTTTCCAGGAGGATCAGCTTCCCTTCTGCTGACCTCCACCATCCTTCCAGGCTTTGGGTCCTCGGAGGTCCCTTTATCCATTTCAGGTCCTCCCCAGTGTATTTGGGCTTTTCGGGGAGGTTTGGGTCACCTGGGTCAATTACTGTGGTGACCAAGATTGGGCTAATTTGGAGGGCAGCTTGCTCAGCCGCCTGATCCACTCGATTGTTTCCTTGGGAAACTGGATCGTCCCTTTTGATGACCTGGTGGTGGGTAATTGCCAATTTCTTTGGCAGCCCGAGAGCCCTCAGCAGTGTCAGGATTTCTTCTTTATTTTTCACAGTCTTTCCCTCTGCTGTTAATAAATCCTGTTCCCAATATATTGCCCCATGAACTTGTGCAGTTGCAAAGGCATATCGGCTGTCCATATACACATTAAGCTTTTTGTCCTTTCCCAATAACAGTGCCTTAGGACAATAAGTTCAGCCTTTTGGGCCAAAGTGCCAGTGGGCAGAGGCTCTGCCCAACTGATGCCAGTTAATGATACTACAGCCGCCTCTGCATACCTCTTGCCGTCCTGGACAAAACTCCCATCAGTGAACCAGGTTACTTCAGCATCAGGTAACGGGGTATCTATCTCTCGAATCTGATCGGGTACTGTGGACATGGGCCAGGATTCTGGCACAATCATGCAGGGGGGCGTCCAAGTC